>NC_084946.1:4357334-4657334 GCF_949316205.1 Platichthys flesus
GGGACGAGCACGTCTGTCAGAGTCACAGCAGCCAATGGAAGTGGGATGCTGCACACTAAACGCACGCTCACTTGTCACACCCTCTTATTCTACCTGCCTTGCCAACTTCTTACTCTCTGGGTCAGGGGCAGGCACAGTGGCCCACACCTCCTCTTATTTACTCTCTCCTTTCATTGGCTTACTACCCTCTCTCTCTCTCACACACACACATACACACGCACGTACACATATACAATTACACAAACTCACCTACCCAGTGGCTAATATCTGGCTGACGGGACAACAGCATGTCTGCAAGGCTCAAGAACAATTATCGATTATCTATGTATCATATTGTATTTATGAAGCTATTATCCTCAGAATGTGCAGGTGCCATGCAGTGTAACTTTACGTGTGTGTGTGTGTGTGTCTGTTATTATATATTGATCGTGCGATGGTGGGGGACTCACAGTATCTCTCCAAACAGTTGGTTTTTCAGTCTGGTCACACTGCAACACAACGCACACCAAACTTCCTTCACACATCACTGCAGTGACCTGAGCTGTGTTGAGGTATAATCATTAAACACAGGCAGACACACACATCACAAAGATAATAGGAAATTAGATTTTTAGTCATGTGTCACCCCTCAAACACTGTTTAGCCACATTTGTATTCATGAGATGAGATGTCATGTTCACTGATGTTAAGCTGATGTTAAACTAATAATAAACAGTTGATTTAACAAATTTCAGGGAACAGACACTAAGTTTCCGCAGACGCTGACTCCAATGTCTGTCATGAAGTTCAATAGTGACTGACTGACAGTTATACGAATCCAATTAAATCAGACATATATTATAATTATTATGAATATACGGGCAATACGACAGCTCCCTGAAATTCTAAAAGTGGAGCAAAACATCACCTTCTGATGGCTTGCTGCAGTTTGTTCATTAACTCTGCGTTCTCCATGTAAGCCAGCAGGACACGGACCAAACAAAAAAACTTGAAACGTCAAATAATTTTTGCTCAAAGATGGTGTCTGTATGAATTTGTTATTTGTCAGTATAAAAACAGGGTGAGACATCATGATTGACAGCTGAGACAAACTCGTGATTGGTGGAGCGTTGTACTGACCTTGATACCGCCGCTCCGTGAAGTGCTCAATGCACTTCATCTTCATATCCCATCATCGTGCCAGTATTCACATCCTATACTTTGTAAAAGTGAACAAAGTTATTTTATTAAGTTTTAAAGTGAAAGAACTGTTATTCATCATTAGATTAATACTCACGTATCAGAGTGTAAATAGCATGCAGCTGTTGTAGCTTCTGCAGGTGGAGCGTGTTTAATTATAGTTTTCTATACAATGAAAAGATTGATGCACACTCACATTTCTGGTACACAGATGGGTTTTCACTGTCCGGACTTTTACTCCAATCTTTGTTTGTTGGAGCTGTTAACGGCTCTGTTCATCTGAGATGTGACCCTGATGACGCACAGCTGATTCTGAAACAACAGAAGTCCTTGGTTGCGTATTGAACACACTTACATTTTAAAAGCAAAAGTGTAAAATCTTCATCTGAAATGTAAATTGCACCTACAGCTATAAACCTTAAGCATACATCTAAACGTAGTGGAGTGGTAGTATTGCATGCATGTAAAACATTATTAGAAGTACTTCAAGTCTTGGCTTCAGCACATTACCTAGGTAAATGTAGCAGCTGTTCACCACTGCTACTACTGCTGATACTATCAATAATATTGTTACTTTTGAAGCACTACAACTACTGCACTATTACTGCTTAAACAAAGTTTTATCTGTATACTCACTGTAATGATAAACAGTTTTATACCACAACCACTGCTACAGCAATTAGTGCTAGGAATAGGATACTACTTATAATAATACTGATAATGATAATTGTATAGTACTACAACAACTACTAATTTGACAATAATAATAAAAAAGTTGAATGTTTCCTAATATTATCTCTTTGAATACTACAACAAGCAAAATATTAACTGATGAAAAAACACTATTACTGAACTACAAAAACAACAACAATAATAATAAATAACAATTATACTTGCTACAGCTACAACTAATACTTGTTCTTAACATAATTAATAGCTAAATTTAAAGTTCTTCTACTGCTGACATTAGTAATGCACTTTGTATTTTCTGTAAGTATCACGACAGAGACTAATACTACTACCACTACTACTAATAATAACTATATTACAAATGAGTAATAACAGTATTTGTACTTTGATTTTAAAGTATAATTATAACTGATAAAGATATTAAATAATATGTTAATGGCTACACAAATTTGTATTGGTAGGCTACTAATGTGTTTCCTCACCTCCCTGGCATGTGGGTTAATTGTGGCAGTGGGCTAAAGTGTACAGGATGAGTGTGTCACGGCTGTGCTCTGGGGTCTGCCAGCACTGCCGCTATGTGAGTTTCCTAACTGAACTTTACGCCCTGTAAGCCCCAGGACACAGAAACACAACACGGTGGCGACTTGACGAGGATGAAGCTGCCGCCGCCGCCAGAGCTTCACTGCTGGGGCCACTTGATTTACCTGACACGCACACACACACACACAACAAAAGGGGCTCTTACCATCACAGTAAATTTTGTCCATGCTAATTAAGTGTGAACATATATGCAGCTGTCCGGCTAAATAAAGGAGATGGAGGTTCGTTGAGATGAGGGTCCAGGCCAAATTCAAACAGCGTTGCGCCTGCCAAACTCCTTCCTCCTCTCCCTCCTCCTCCTCAGGCCTAGAAACACAGGGCTGTCTGTGCGCGTTTGTAATGCTTCCACCAAAGCATGTATAGGGGAGCCTTGTGCCTACGTGCAGTGTCCTGATAAAGAGTGAAGCAAAGCAATACGCACATTTATAAGCATATACACAGACATGCAGAGGGATAGGCATCATATATTCATTGTAATTCTATAGCTGTTTTGTCTGTGTGTGTGTGTTCATGTGTGAGACTCCGTTGCTTTACCACTAGGCTGCACTGTCAGTCTGCCTGTCTAATAGGCTGAGCGCCTGTGAGGACAACGGCGCTGTCATCTTCACCCCTGACGCTCCGATCTTTTAAGACCAGACGGTGGAGCATTCTCTGAACCCTTAAACACAACCATCTTCCACTGAAAAACAAAATCACTGATTTCTGTCAGCCTCGGATGTCGATGCATGACCAGAGGGATTTGTATAGGAGAAAAGGAAGCTTTGTAAAGGAGCAGGCTGACAAGATGACATGGAGAAATTAAATATACAATTTTTCTACTCGAAGCGTAACATGACGAATATTAGGGAAACAAACGTCTGTCGAGGAAGGATTTTCCATTAAAATGTAGAGCCTGCAGCTACTCGCCAGACAAAATAAGGTTTGTTCTTCATTTAGACAGCCGAACATTATCTCTTTCATTGTTTTGAGTTGAACCAGAAAATAGATGTGTAGACCCTGAAATCTCACTCTGGCTGCTGCCTCAGCCACCACTCGCATCTTTGGTAATTGATGTTTCCAAGCAGATGCAGATCAGTGTAACTTCTCACTATGGGCAGCGGTCCACTCAGGCAGGGTTTTTCTCTGGCTACTGGGGTAGGTAAAACATTTCCACATTCAAAATAAAAAAAGTCAGTCAGTGTGAAAAATTGAACTCTGAGGCTGAGGCATTAAAAGAATAATGTGTGTGGCTCAGAATACGAATGCGCTACGAGTTTGAACACAAAGTGGAGTAATACCAATAAAGTGGGGTCATTTTTTTGTCCTTTTTGCCATAATTGAAGTTGTGTGATGGAGAGAAATGCGTAATAGATGTGATATCACACACACACACTAGCAAGCTCATTCAAATGGCTCCCCATAGCTCTGTGCTCTCACAGTGAGTCTTTCTGAAGCCGTGTTATTGTATACAAATACATTGTGTGTGTGTGTGTGTGTGTTTACAGTATCTGCATGTGTATGTGTTGTTATGGTAAAGTGTTCAGGAACATATGTGAAAAATTCACTGATGATTATATCGCCGTGGGAACAATATAGGGAGTCCCCTGTATTTGTGTGTTAGAGTGAGACCATCCCGTGACTCTTCATGGGTCCATCTGGGTTCACCTCTGTGCGTGTGTGTGTGTTTTTAAGGGGGCAGTTGGCATCAAAACCTCATGGTGTGTGTCTGTATATACTGAATAGGTGCATATGATTGTGTGTGTGTGTGTGTGTGTGTGTGTGTGTGTGAACGAGCAGATGGTGGGGGTCAGTTCATGCCTACTGTTGTGGGGCTGTTGTTGCTGTGCGTTGGCTAAATATAGCACAGTAGTGACAGAGCGGCTCAGAGCCCAGTCACAGACTCTGTCACTGGTCTCACTTTAATTCTTTGATCAGTTCATTTCACCTTAATATAAGCGGGTCACTTCGAAGCAAGTCAATTAATTTCAGGTAAATTAATTTCAACTATAAACCAGATATGATGGTGAAAGCCATACTTTTACCCGACAATGCTTATCAACCGCGATTATGGTAATTAGTGACAGAAAAGTATTGTTCCCAAATATTTTTCCTTAACATATTTTGTAGGATTTACTCGTGTTGTACATGCTCAAACCAAGATAATAGATTTAAGCCTATATTTCTAACTCACCCTATATTATAAGTATATTTGATCATATTTTCCACCGTGCTCCTTTATTTATGCTTATTTCTACAGTACTGGTATACATGATTTTCAGGTCTTACCACACACAAAGTTTCCCTTTTAAAAAGAAATACAGCTTTTCTTCACTTTATTATTAATAATTCATTATAACTCTACTTTGCTGTTTTTCCCCCCAGATGTGTGGTGTCCTGTCATTTTAGTTTGTTAATTTCAATCTCTTTGTGTTTTCTGTTTCCTGTTTTATTTTGTAGTCCTGTTTTCCTTGTGTGTTGTTTCTTCTTAACTTCCTGTCTGTGATTGTCATCTCCAGTCCTTATGTGTTTCACCTGTGTCTAATTACTCCTGCCTTCCCTCTTGTGTCTATTTAAGCCTCTGTGTTCCCCAAGCCCTTTGTCGGGTTGTACTCGTTGTTTTCTCCCCACGTCGTGAGAAATGGTTTGTCTGTTCCTGCTTTCTCGACCAGCTTCTCCTGCTTCGTGCGCCTTGTCGCCAGTGTTACTTTTGTTAGTGTTCTTGTTTTGTTTTTGTATATTAAATCCCCTTTTGTTATAACCTCTGCATCCTGGGTCCATCTCCTCCCTCAAACCGTAACAAGATGTCGTAAAGCTACAGAATGAAGTATAGTGTGTGTGCTCTTTGAGATTTATGTTGAATTTTTCATGGTTAATTGTGTATTCGAGATGATAGTCGGTTATACTAACATTGATTAGAATCAATGACAAAGTTACATCAGTGTTTCTAATATAAAGAGACACTCAGAGCAGCAGGTTGGTGGGTAAATTAAAACATTACTGAATGTATCAAGTCAAAAGGCAAAGATATTTTATGTGATTAGTAGTGCTGGACATTATACTGTAAATCCCACTGCAACTTATATTTGAGACTTTACAGCAAACTGTGGCAGATACAGCTTTAAAGGAAGTATACCTTGATTCTCCAAAAGGGTGTGATTGCAACCCAGCTGAGCTGGTGTTACTCTCTCACTTCTTTGGAGTTTCTTTCTCCTGTTCTTGTAAATTCAATTAAACTGAATGTTTGTATCACAACAAAAGTGTCACTACAACTAGAAAGCCATAATGTATTCTTTTGAGATAGGCTTTCAAATTTAGTGTTGCGTTTAATTGATGGTATATAAAACAATGATCGAAAGAATGTCAAATCAAAATTAATTGGAATAAATGATTAAAAGACAACATGCTTCCTATCCTAAGCCATAATGTGAATACCGGCTTTTGGAACAGAACTTGTTTTATGCAGGACTGAAGGACACATACCTGTTTTCTCCTTAAAAATGGGTGAGTCAAGCCTTACTATATCTTATGACGAAGGACAATGATGATGAGGGACGTGGAGGTTGTGTACAATTTTTTGTCATTTGAACGGTATGTGTGGGGGAGATTCGGTCAGGGCTTGGAAAACCAACAGCACATTTTTAAAAACTGGTCTTAATTTAATTGGAAGCCACTATTGTAGTAGGTTCCTCGTCCGAGGTATTGTTGAAGGAAAAAAAAAACTTTCTGAAAAAAGGTTGATATCCTGACAAATGAGGCCTCTTTGCTAAAGTCCTCTTGTCCTCCTCAAACAGTTCTACAATATACCAACACTTTTTGTAGTTTCTGTGCTGGACGTTGTGTCCAGAGCTATTTGTATACAGTTAAAAACTTTGCATTCATCCTGATCTGCAATCAAAATTGTATAGTCAATGTCTTTGATTGCATAAAGTTTTACTAAGATGAGTTATTTTGTCATACATTGCATGTCAGCTACTGCAGAGATCTGCAACCGGCACAACCTTTAGACCCAAGTTTAAAACTTTTCAAATAAAAGCTCTTCAATTCTGCTCGTTAGAAGGTGACAGCAACATTTTTGTTTTATGTTAAAGACAACTTGATAAAGAGGAAGTGAAATTTAATTGTTTAGCGCTGGACATACCAATGAATGTCTGCCACAGTCTGATATGATGACATAAAAAGATCAAAATTATTTGGGTAGATATTACTGGCCATGGGCCGATTGTCGTAGTCCCCTGCTGTAGTTTATCAGAGGACGTAGAAGAGGTGATGTTCAATTGGACATGTTTACAGATTGAAGGCACACTGCCCTGCCCCACCGACTGCTATTGAGTGTGTCCAAATTGCACTGCACTTCACTGTGCAATTTACGAATAGTGAAGCCAATTAGATGAAAGGTTTGTGAGATATGTATTCCACAAACACACAGACAGACAGACGTTTGAGGAATTAGAAGTTAGATAAAAAATTCTCGCCCCTCCTTGTCCCCCTCCATGGCAATAGCAGCAGAGAAACACTGAGGATCTCAAACCATTTAGATCTCCTGCAAAGCTTTTTGCATCACCTCATCTGTTATTTCTATCATCCCAAATTCTGTACTCCCCCATCCAACACGCAGGTCAGTGAACTCTTATCAGGGAGCTCCAGCTTACACAGCTCCAGGTCAGAGGTGCTGTACTTAACAGGTAGCCTGACAGAGATGAGCTTTTTGAGTGAGGTAGAGTCAAAACAGGCTGAAAAAAATGAGGGGTGGCGCATATTGAGCAATTGATGGCACGTCGTGCACAATGCGCTTTATCAAATAGCAGATAGTAGATGATAATAAAGTATTATACACATACAGTATTTGATACTGCAGACTTCAAAATACAAAAACAGCATAGAGCAATGAAGACAAGGACAAAGCTCTGTAGAAATCCAAAGGGGACCAGTCTGCATGCAAGTCATCACGTTTTAAGTCCCCCGACATCTTAGGGAAGACTCATCTGTGAAATAGTGGGACTATTCCCATCATAGCCATGATGCGATCAAGTGCTTGCAATAAAGTAAATGCTGCACCTAATTAGAAAAGACGGGTTTATGACACCCTGGCGCCCGTCATCACAGACACCTGAGAGGTCTACCGAGCCATACCTCCATGTACACACATTTGCAAATACATGTAGTGCTGTGTCCACTTCATTAACCCTCAATTTAAGATAGTATAAACCTACTGGCTAATATTGGCCACGGGATGCCAGGAACACACAGCATCGAACAATGCTAAAAATTTTCAATCACTGTATTTCGTATTGGCACTGACAAGGTGTATCCTCCAACACAGACATTAAAATTAGATGCATCTTACGCAATTTTCTGTACTGCCTATCCCTCGGACCGAAATTGGTGAAACACCAACTGCTGTGCCAAGTAGCATCATTTGATACACAGACAGCAGATGCAGTCACTGCACAGTAGACAGAATAACAAAGTACGGGTAACAGAAGAGAAATCCTGGAAGTAAATATGATTATTTGGACACCGTTAGTATGACCCAGGTATTACCATCCATCCTTGGGATCCAATAACAAGTGGTACAGGGCTGTAAACTACACACCCAGTTGTAGGGCTGCTCGATTATGGAAAAACATCATAATAACGATTATTTTAGACAAAAATCGAAATCACAATTATTCAAACAATTACTTTTGAGTTGAAAAATGTGATGCATTTATTCAGTATTTCTCTCCAAAAAAACACTTTGTATCTAAGAACTTTTAATTTTCCGCAAAAAAAAAAAAAAAATGTATCAAGCTGTTCTGCAATTTTTATAAAACTATGAGGACCATCATCATTTACCCCCAAACCCCTACATTGAACGGGTTACATAAAACAACAAGCGGAGAATCGTGGGCTGAGCTGCGCGGAGAAATGTGGGTCCGGAGATGGAATAAGTCGTTCTTAACATTATTTATTAATACACCACACAGGTGACTAAACATAAACTTAGAATACACAGAAAGTGACAAGCTTTTCAGCTTTTTCTGGCTCCTCTCAGGACTCTAGCCTCTTAGTCTCTGACGCTGCCTTTTAAAGTGTTAGGACCAATCAGCTAACAGCTCTCACCTTCGCTGATTGATTTTCTGTGGTGCAGGTGAGGGTTCTCTCTCAGCCCCCTCACCTCCACACTCTCAAACTGAATTCTGTGTCGATGAAGTGGAGGGTCAGGCTAATATATGGGTCAATTGTGCGGCTGGAGCAAAGATCTGTCGTTACCGCGAAGTCGTCTGCTTTAGACACTTCTTTTGCAACTTCTTCTCAACTTTTGTTACATATTTGGCAGAACCACTCTGTTGAAATGGTGCGGAGATGGCAACACATACCGTTTATCCAAAGTATGGATTAGCTTCTTGAAACCCCTGCCCTCGACTGTACTGATAGGGTGCATATCTTTAGCTTAAAAGTATCCAATGGCAGCTGTTATTTTCTTGTGCCTATCCGAATTTGACGGAAAAGGAGTCACATTATACAGTGTGGCTGAGATCGATGTCTGTCTCTGCGTTGATATCGTGGGGGTTATGGCCTTGTCTTTTTGTTTCTTTATTAATTCGTCATGAGGAACTTTGTGCTTTAGGTTCAGATGGTTGAATAGATTTGTTGTGTTGCCAAGTGGCGCAGATATCACCTTCTAGCAAATCTTGCACATTGCACAAAAAAAAAAAAAAGACATGTAATGTAATGTGTGGTGCTGCTCCTTGTCGAATTCTTCGAGTGTTCCCATACAAGATAACTTTTTCTACCCCACACGGGGCTGCCCTCCCTCTGCCATTTTCCACTCGCGCTGTTTTTTAAATACCGCCGGTCACAACACACACAACTCGCCTCCTTCACCTTACAGCTGTTTGACAGTGAGTGCCAGTCAGCAGGGCCGTGTTGAATGCTTTGGGGGAAGGACTTAATTGCGCATGCGCGTCTCTTCTAGAAAATCTCTAGGCCTACTGTAGAATGAATAAATACCGAAAAAATTGTTTCAACTCGATTATTGTAGTTTGGAGATCGTTCGACCCAAAAATCAAAATCACGATCAAAATTCGATTAACATCACAGGCCTACCCAGATGAGTCCTCATTGCATTTCGATCTGTCAGACCACATTCAGAGGGGGTCTGGCCAGGAATCATGTGACTACATCGGAGGGCCACCAACTCGACAACCTCTGACCAACTATAGTTTCACAATGATTCAATTTTTATGCCTCTCAGTGTCCATATGTTGATTTTCTGGACACTGGTGTCGGCACTTATCAGCAAAAGCTCTCTTGACATCTTCTTCTGTGTCTTCTACGAATGTGGCTACGCTTTCTAATCCTGATATACAGTTTTGTGTCTGTCACGTTTTTGAAACGTCAGCAACGTCACTTGCTCGCGGTTAATCCTGCAGAGGATCTCCTGCTGTTACCCTTTTATCTGAGAACACCTGAGGCCTCTCCCTTGGACACTTGCGTTCTCACATACAGGCCCCCAGTTCAGTGCATCTCTGAAAGCAGCTAGATATGGCAGCGAGGTGAGATCTGATCCCATGAGGTCACAGAAAACACATTCAGGAAACATTTCAATGTCAGGTGTGAACTTAAAGCTGTCCGCTTGTGATCATATCTCTCAGGACGGATGTTAATACCAGGTCTAAACAGGGCTTTTATGGGACCTTACATAGAAACTTGTTTTGATATGCCGGTTGTCACGACCTGGCTCAAAGGAAGGACAAAACTGGAGACCACACATGACACTTTAAAGTAAAAAGTAAAAAACAACTGTATGGATGTTTTAAGGTCACGTGATCTGTGGACATTTTGCAGAGCTTGATAAAATTGGACAATAATTCTAACCAGCATACATTGTGTTAAGACCAGCATGGTGTTAAGTCAGTACTGCCCAGTGCGCCATCAAGTTCAACATTCAGCTTGCCAGTCAAAAACATGTGACTAAAATGTTACATTTTTACTAAACCCTGGCTTACAGTCATCAACTTTTTAAATTGAATGAATGTTTTCTTGAAATGTTAGCTTTCGACACCTTTTGCACAATGTCAGACATTGAAGACCCTACCATAATGTGATATTACCATGATTATTTTTATAAATAAAGGATAAATGGCATTTTCGACCAGAGAACACAGAACCACCAGGAAACGTAAACTGCATTCCCTGCACACTTCAGAAACACCGTCAGCTCTCTTGGCCTTTTTATGTATTTTCTGCTTTACACCAGCTTTTATGAATGTTAATGCTAAGCATCATAATCATTGTGGGATTTGAATCATTTCTTCAAAAGTTCTTCCCTTGAGCAAATCTTTTTCGTGGGGCACGACTTCAACCTGACCATGTAACCCCACGACATCTCTGAGAGCATTCAGGTCAACTGGATTTAATGAGCCTGTGTTTCATCTGAAAGTGTTCTGCCGTCGCCTGCTGCTGATCTGCCATGCTTCCTCTGAGCAGCAAGGACTGAACAGTAATCTGTCAGCGCTCCTTGTCTCACCATGTTTGAAACACAGCTCAAGTTTATTTTTACAAAGTCATGTACTCTGCTGTGAAATCTGTTCCCTTAGAAACAACTCACAGCCTGATTAGTATGGTTTGCTTTGAGCAAAGAGCATTGATTATTCAGTCTGATTTACCTGCATATGTTCACTGATAACACAGATTTTGTTTTGTCTCCTACAGCACACAAATTCATCAGATTGTAGCTTTGCTGCTGCTTATGGCTGATATTTGTGTAAACCATAGATTGAATCAAACCGCGGACATTCTATTTAGTGGATGACCCTCTTGTACCTCCTGAGCCGCCCCACCTTGCGCTAAAGACATAATTTGGAGCACGTGTCTGCACAGTAGCGATCAGGGCATGGGGCTATGGCATTGAGATCCCCTAAGAACAATCAGTTGTCAATTATGATGAATCACCCTTTTTTTTAACGCATAAAATAAGTAATCAGAAAAGAGGACTTATTGTTGCGAAAGGCGCCCTCTAAAGGAGACCTGTGGCCACAGTGTCTCTGGAAGTCTCACTGCACATGCTCATGTCTTCCTGTCTCAGGCAGAGGGGTGGATTTTTTATGTAGTAGCTTGAAAAGGGAAATTCTAATTATCTGAGGTTTCTACATATTTTTACCCTGTTAAAAGGTTTTTTTTGTAGTTTTTCCTTACTCTTGCTGAGGGTTAAGGACAGAGGATGTCACACCCTATTAAAGCCCTATGAGATGAATTGTAATTTGTGAATATGGGCTATACAAATAAAATTTGATTGATTGATTGATTGATTGATATGTACCTAAAATGACAAAAGACATCTTTGAGATAAATGTATTTGCTGTGAATTTTGACTTTTTTGTTTGGTCCCTGTCCCATCCTCTAACATGTAGGATTAAGGTTTATTACATATACCACAGCTAACCCTAACCCTTTTGGGGAGACATTTTGTGTATCTTTTTGTGTATCTTTCTATACAATCTATGATGTGTCTAGTAAGACATTTGATCAAAACAGACAGTACTGATCTATAACCGTGGTGATAAAACTAAAGTTTCAACAAAGTAGGCTCATTGTTAATAAGTAGCAGAGTGACCTATTATGTTTTTAAGGTGTTGGCCTTTGTTGCTACATGGGTAGGAGCTGAAATTCAGATCGTTTGTGACTCATAAAATAGCTAAAGAAAATCTAACAACAGCATCACCAGTAAATCACCAGTTAACCCTTAATTTGAACAATTTAGACTGAAGACTGAACAGTTGAATTCATGAATAAATAGTTGACTTATCTATCTACTATCCTTGAACGTGTAGAGAGGAGTGTGAGCTAAGATTTTATCTTCACAGTGTAATCAAATAAAAGCCTGTAATCAGAATGTGTGAAGTCCTAATTAATAACCAGCGCAATAATACCAGCATGACCGAATTAAAGGCTGTCGGCTAACACACACTGTGGTTTGATGCTCCGATATAATGCTATTTAAATACATCTAAAAGCTCTCATTTTTATTTGGTAAGCTGACGTAGAGACAGACACAACGTCTGGTTTTTCCAGTCCAACTTCAACATATTTTTCAGCGACTATACAGAATTTTGTCTTGCAGTTTGTAAAGCTACTCTCTCTGTGACTTCAACCTCTGCCAACACTCAAATTCAGACACTAAATCCTGATTTATGAAATCTATCGAGCTGTGGATCTCTATCCTACTGCATGACCTGCTGCCAATGTCTCAATTCATGGGAGGCATCATCTGCCAGGTGTTGTGACCATAGACTGTATATATAATAGACAGAGGGTCTGTGACCTCACCCATTGGTTTCTGTAGGGTCAGAATGAGTTTACTAGGAGGCGTTCCCCGGCGCAATCTTGCCTGTGCTTACTCCTCCTAGTTCCTCGCTAACCAATCAATGGGAAAGGACGAGGAGCGTGAGTGAAGACTCACAGCAGGCTACGCGAGGCTACCCGTGAGATGCTAATCGGTTAGCCGCGACATGCTACCCGCCTAGCGGTGTAGCTGCTCCGGCTGGTCGTGATCTTTACCATGAGGTAAGTAACCTTGAAACTATACAACAAAACCTATTGCTTTATCTATCATCATTATCATATGCTTACATGCCTCAAGTGTTTTTTAATATATCATTTTTATAAAAGTTACCGTTTATTTAACACGTCTAATGAACAGATTGAAGCAAGTTAACTACAGAGTTGTGTGTACGCTACATGTGTTGGTTGCATGTCCACCTTGTTTATTTAGCCTGTTGTGGAATTTTAGAGTGAATTAGACAGTTTAGATATGATTATAATCTCCACACACCAGTGTTGTAAAAAGTTCTCATTAATTATATAATTATGTTTCCACAGAGGGAAGTGGAGAGACCTGATGTGGACTGTTATCAAAAGCTCTGAGGGTGATTATCACCTTGAATATTACAGATGAGGTAGAAAGACATATTATTAATTTGTACAATGTTTTATTCATACACAACACAAAACATTCTTTAACAGTGAGTCTCTTCTTTTCATTTTGTGGCCAAATGTGGGCGCATGCCCTGCCACTTGGAGCGCTATACCTGCGTGCGCCCTCCCCGCCAAGTGGGGCGCTAGCACCCCTATTTAAGGTAACACTACCTCTCACTCGCTCTCTCCCTGGCCCTTTGCCTCGTCCCTGGACTTCGGTTGGTGAGCGGGGGTAGCTTGAATTAGTGAGCACATTGGCTTGCACGTCTCATCCACGGCAGTTATTCCTAGGCCTCTGACGAAAGGCACGGAACCGCTCTGCCGGGAGAGCCGAGCACAGTAGCCCGCCAGCGGGCTAACTATCTAACGCTGCTGAACGCTAAGGATATCCCCCCCTCCGGGCCACGGAGACGCACCTTTAGCCTGACACAGTGGGTGAGACCCTTCCCTCCTCATCGACTCCAGCAGCCGCGTGTCTCGGGATGTTTGAACCTGCTGTTCTGGTGTACCTGGAATTTGGGACTCGTCTTCGGGAATTCTGGTTTTAATATTCCGTTAATATTACAAACAAGGACCAAGAGTAATAGATATTATACTCAATGTTGCACCTTCACGGTGTGTGGAGAGCAATACGTCCAGGGAGACGCCCACTTCTTATACTTCTTTTAACCCAAGTATACTGTGTTTTAGGTTTGTATGTGTCATTTTGTTGTTTTGTTTGTTTACCTCATTTTAAACCTCAACTTGTTTTAATCATCTTTTTGTCGTGGGCAGGTGCTGTGGCCCGGAGGCGGCGGCTCAATTCCTGGTGGAGGGAGTTTCTTCATGACCCGTTTTGTTTGGTGTGCTGTGTCACGGGTGGTTTGTGAGTCACAGCCCTGTCCAAATACTATATTTTTAACTCAAGTGTTTGGTTTATTTTGTGTGTTTATTGTGTTTTGATTATATGCCTTTTTGTTCATTAAAGTAGTTTCATATTGACGTAAACACGTCTCTTGGCCAAGTGATTTAATAGAACCTGTGCTGTTGCACGCACACTACACTTAGTAATATTCCTGAGGTGAGACTCTTCATGTGGCGTTGTATGCAACCTAATTACCCATAGCCGCCACTTTGCTACAATTAGATGAAGCACTGCAGCACCTGATGTCCTCAGCAGCAACATGGTGGAGATTGGCAGCTTCATGCTGGTCAACATGAGGACGCCTGCACCAGTTTCATGTTTTCCTCTCTTAACTAAAGACGGCCTGCAACTGTTTAGAACTGGCCCATTGCTAACAGTCATGGATAACAGAGTTCATTTCTGTATTCATTATGGTTGGTTAAAAAAATTAAACACTTATTAGAACAATGTTTATCTTTTACTTTCTGAATTGATACACTTTTGATAAGAACCTAGTGTTTTATTTTTCTTCTTTTACATAAGAGAGAATACGGTCAGCACAGCTGTGTCCCTCGGGCTAGTCCGTCCCTAATAAAGCGATAGAAACATAAAAGTATGGCATTATTGTAGAGGAAGTGTTACTTATGAACAAAGTGTGTATCCTTATTTTCTGTGGCTATTCAACTATGTATTTGAATATGTTTTGGGATTAAACTGTGCACTACCAAAACAATGAATGTACAGTATGGAGTTCTTCCACATTAAAAGTATTGCATATATTATTAAATTCATTATGTATTATGTACAATACTTTGCTTTGATTGTTTGTAAGTAATGAAAACAGGTCTGTACTTGGAGTCAGTGTTCAGTCTGGTTGGATTCCAGTTGTGTCTCATGTTGGACATCCTAAAGCAGGGGTAATCAAACTTTTGCAAACTGGGCACCCCCCAAAGCTGATTAGGGGGAGTTGGGGCCCCCCTTCCCCCCGCGCCACCATCGCCCTCAACTACACCACAATATATAGATAGACCTATCTATTCGATTAAACGAGGGAGTTAGAAAAAAATCCAACCCCCTCATGAAGGAAGAACCTCGTGATTGGGGATAAACCCAAAGTTTGCACCATGATGTAAACAGGTTCTGCTCTAAAGTCGGCCTTTTTAACATGGGAGTCAATGGGACTTTCTGTTTCTTGGAGCCGGCCCTCTCTGGTCACCCAGTGATCTGCATCCTTTTTCACTTCCGTATCAGCCTCATCGCTCAGCCCAGGATGTTGCCCCTTGGTTGTGGCACGGCAAGAGCAGCAGAGTGTCACGGTGTAATGGTTGCAGAAACAGTTTGCAGAAACTCAGAAAAGAGTTTTAATCAATGGATTTAATTCCACTTTTCTGTTTGTTTCTGCCTTGTTATTATACAGTCTGTGAAACTCAAAACTTCCAATAAAATCCTACCAGGAGGCAGGAGGATTTCGTTTTAGTTTGTGGAAATGGGATCTGTGCTAAAGGTGTTTGGTTCATCCAGTATCTACTTCATGGAAGACAATTACAGTTTTGCTGCTTTTTACAAAAGGCAAGAAAGGCACAGAATTATAAAAAAAAAAACACAAAAAAAACCAACATATACACTATCATCTTGCTCTGAGTTATATCATTCTGCACGGGCTTACAATCTTGGGAAATGGTCCTCAGGTAAAGATGAGGGTGTCAACAACCTTGAATATACTATAGACACCTGTGATGACACATCTCATGCAAACTTAGTAATGAACATGAGAAAAAAAGAGTGCTTATTTCTTAAACAAGTGATATACACAGCCAATAGTAATCTAAAATCCACAGGACATTAACATCACACAACTGGATGTAAATTCAGAGGTAGTTGCAACAGACCATACCACATTAATGAAGTTTCACAAAGGTGATTGTCATATACATGAAATCTACCCCTACTTTAGTTTGACCAAGGCGTCAAGGATAAAAAATAATTCCATAATGAGAATGGAGCTAAAAGGGGAGTAGTTTCCCTGAGCCTGTGTAGAAAGTCCCACACAGGGTAACTGTCAGTAGGATGTGACGGTTAATAATGTTGTCGAATGTTCTGTACAATACCCTGAATTTATCAAGACAAAAAGTGAGCATGGTGGAAGTGTTGAGTTTGTACAAACAACAAACAGCATCAGCAGAAAACTAAAATATAAAATGATCAGAAAATACGGTGAAAGTAAAACGTGGTGGGAGCAGATACATGAAGTAGTGATCTCTGAAGCTTAAGTAAATAATTCAAACGTTTACTAATTTCTGACTAAATCTGACTCACCAATTTAATGTTTCAAATCAGTGGAAGGTATCAATTAATGAAAATCAGGTGAAGACCAGTCCATGATTAGCCAGGTCTTCAAAATAAATAAAAAAAATATGGTGTTGAATGGTTCGCAGTGAGTCTGTTTTTTCCCCCTCCCCAGTGGAGCCAAGAGCAGCAGGGACCGTGAGAGGGTCTTAACCAAGAACAATATCAATAATGAGGTCACACTTTAGAGTGTGCATGTGGAAACTGTATGAATGCATGTGTGTGTGTATCAGATAAAACAGAGTGTGTGTCTGTGTGTGTGTGAGAGAGAGAGCTTTGAGCTTTGCAGGGTCAGTGTTGTTGTCGTATTAATACAGTTTAGTCCTAATTAGCAGGCTGCTTCTAAGCCTCAAGTGTTGTCTCACAACACACAACACTTCCTACCAATCAATTTCCACGAAAAAAAGAATGCGCCCTGGAACTACAACATGATGACCCATAGGCTTTGCTGCTGCTTTTCCCCCCACTGTTTTATGTTTTTCATGAACATGATATTTCAGCACATGACTCACATCCCAAAAGACAAACAGCCAAAAGTGATGAGTTGTCTTGTATCTTCTCTCCAAGAAAGCTTGTCTTGTGTTGTTTGAAAACCCAGAGAGTTGACAAAGTGACAGGGACTGCTCCACTGAGACCCGTTCGGACACTGTGTGTGTGTGTCTTTCTTGCCTTCTATATATGTGCGCTAGTTAGAACTAGAAAGAGCCTGATGTGTGACAAGTGGTGTGTTGCATCTTAAATCAATAATAAAAATGATAAAGAGACAGAAATGATTGAAGACCATTGGCTTAAATTAAGTCGGAATTTGTCCAGTGAGTTTAATTAGGACATTGTATGATGGGGAAAATTATGAGATCTCTCCAATGGGAATCCAAATTCACATGGTATTTATAGACCTTGGCGTTTTCTTTACTCAGAAATTTCGAACCATTAAAGGAAAACATTAATTTGCTTCCTTTCCCAAGTGGTATAGGAAGATCAATGCCAATCCCGTGTGTGTGTGTGTGTGTGTGTGTGTACGTCTACTCTAAGTATACGGAGCAGGGATCTGGATGAGACTGAGGGGAGAAAAGCAGAAATCACTCACAAGGGCACGCTACAGCATCTGGACGGTGTTCAGTTACTTTTGCAGTTTACTGCAAGTTCATTTTCAGGCAAGAGTTTGGGTGCATTTTTAGCAACTGAATTATTACCTTTACCAGACCAACTTGAGGATCTTGATTAACATGCCATCACCCTAGTTCTCTATTATTTGAAAAGAAAAATGTTCTAAACTCCAAGCTGACAGAGACTGAATAAAATATGTATAGGTCTGAGAATAATTAAGGTTTTGACTTTTTTACTGGTACAAGTGAAGAGTCCATAAAAGCTGTGCATGATTCTATTATCTTGCCAAAAAATGGGGAATCAGTGTGACAGTGTGTTGTTCGGATGAGTGAAGCATGTGAGCATGCATGTATATAAAAAGGGTGTCTGCCAGCCATGTGCACTGTAAACCCGATCACTACTACGAACTTATAAGTATTATGGTTAGAGCACTCAAAAACAACGATCGAGTAAACCCAACAATAAACTTCTGAGTTCTGTTAACTATTGATGCGGTTTTAATTTCCAATGGATCTAAGTTTCTGAGTGAACATCCAGATATAAAGTAAAACGAATGAGTAAACGGAGGAACTTAGCCTCTGACGTCGTCAACGTAATGTCTGACGTCATGACGCATTCAGGCTCGGTTTTCCAAAATTCAACATGGCTACCCTGATGCAAGAGAGAGGAGTAGAATCACGTAGAAAGTTCGCGAAATAAGCCGGATTTCATCCGAGGGCCCTGATATAAAACGGCAATAAGTGTGTTGCCGCTATTCATTATAATCTGTCTGGTCTGGTGGGTAAATTTTTTTTTTTAATCAAATATTCGTTGTCAGGCGCTGTAACGTAGCGCACATGCTAACTTTGCTGTTTGAAGTTAGCTTGTTAACTTCCGTCGAGTATCAGCACCTGATGTATGAGGACCCGTAGAGATGTTTTTCACTTAACTAAAAAAGGAATGTCCTCAATCTGGGATACTTTTAATCCTCTATTCAATTGGAATAGCAGGCAGTTAAAATTAAGCATAGTCCACCTGCTCCCAATCCATCTAATCATCCCCTCCATAAAAGACTGGTCTACTCGCCACTTCAGTGCCAGATTATTCCGTCTACTATGAACCTTTGTGTGCCTCACCGCCCGGCTCCTCATCCTCTTCTAAGCCAGGATCTCAAAGCCAGGCTGCACCCTGCCACTCCAGCCTTCATCTACCTCTCCTGCAAATAAACTCTGTTCATTTACCCACTACCAACTCGTTCGTGTCTGCTTTGGGGTACAAACCTTCACTCATCCTTTACAAATGAAAGCATTTTAGACTGTAAAACCTCTGCCCAAAGTCCCCTGTTTTTATGATGAATATACAATGCATTTCTATGATCTTGAAGTCATATTTAACAATTTACAAATTGTTCCCATTTTATGTGAATAAATATTTTTACCTTACCATTCATTTATATTATATGCCCATTAAAGGTTATACAGACTGCTGGTGAAGGCATTTCATCAACCACTCCAGAAAGCCAATATTTTGTGGGTGAGTTTAATTGTCGATTCTGTTTTTAAATCTGCATTTGATTATGATGTCCATGACTGGACTTAGATGACTTATTTGATATTGTTTTTAAATGTGCTCCTTCAGGATCACATTGAGGGCTAGACTGTTCTTTCTACCGCAATATAAGGTTTGTTTTCTATTTGCATATCTTGCACATTAAGGATCTTTACGAGCATCATAAGGCTTTCATCAAAGTAAATGTCACTTCCTCACTGATAACCAGGTTTCCAGTAGATCAATGGAATGGAAGTGCAAGTTGTGTTCTGTATCCCTAAACACTCAGGCAAATGTGACGAGCCCATGACTGACCGACTTGGACCAATGGGAAGAGACAACACGTATTGAGAGCGTGAGGGGGACGAGATTTCCGGCAGAGCAAGGTTGCAAAGAGGAGATAGCAGCGCAGTGTGGGAGCCTTTGAGACGTTTTTTAAATGAACGGTAAAGCTGTAAGTAGGACTGAACGATATATTTTATTTGCAACAAAACCGCAATATGATTAAATGCGATTTTCTAACCGCAATGTTAGGGATTACAAAGCGAGTAGGGCACTGGGCTGCATCAACATTTCATGCTGCCCTTTAACCTGTTACAATGGCCTCTGGCTCAACGGAACAGTCAGAAACTGACACAACTGAGACTTTAGTCACGAAGAAGAACAGCATGTCAGTGGTGTGGAATTATTTTGGCTTAAAAAAAGATGATGCTGCACAGTGTCAGGTGGTGTGCAGAGCATGCTGTGCAACCGTTGCTACTTCATGGGGTAACACTACAAACTTGTTCCAGCACTGAAAATACCATAAAACCATGTACGACAGTTGTATGACTAAAAGACGAGCACCAGTGTGCCAGACAAGCCAAATACCTCAAGACAGGGATCACTGACCGCAATGTTTGATAGTGTCACTCCATATGACCGCAATTCAATACGACAGGGGGAAATCACTCAGGCGATAACTGAGTTCATAGCTAAAGATATGGTGCCTCTCATTACGGTAACCAAGCCTGGGTTCACGACATTGATAAATATAGTTGATAAACGGTACATTATACCCTCCCGTACATACGTCAGTTTTTTGCTACTAAGACTGATATGTGGTCAAGTCGCACATCTGATTCTTACTAAAGTCTTACAGTCCATTTTATTGATGAAGATTTCAACCTCAAATCCTGCTGCCTGCAAGCTGCCTACTTCCCAGACGACCACACAGGGGAAAATATTGCAGCCGGCCTGAGAGAGGGGCTTGCAAGCTGGGATCTCCACGAGGAGAAACATATCTGCATCACGACGGACAACGCGTCAAATATGGTGCTGGCTGCACGGCTTAATGAATGGACGAGGCTCCGGTGTCCTGGGCACAGATTACATCTTGCCATTGGTAAGCGATTGGAATTCATTCTCACTGAGGAACGCTTTCCACAACTGTCTCCCTGACGTCATCAAGGATGAGCTTGCGGCACGGGATCCTCCTGCCGATTTAGACACGCTCATAGCAACTGCTATCCGCATCGATGGACGCCTCCAGCAACGAAGACGAGATCAGGTTCCATTCTTCAGTGGAGTAACCACTGTCATGCTGTCTGCCTCAGATCTGCGTCATCACTTGCCTCCGGCCCCCCTCATTCTAATGAGGTTACAGATCTCAGGAGTTCCATCAGAATACCAGGACCTAAAGGAGGTGTTTAACAAGGCATGGGCCACTTTGCTACCCCCAAACCGCCTGTATAGAGACCAAGGCCATAGAGAGGTACATAAATGACTCACTGGCTGCCGGAATTATCCGTCTCTCTTCATCCCCTGCAGGGGCTGGATTATTTTTTGTGGACAAGAAGGACAAGACCCTCCGGCCCTGCATAGATTACAGAGGTCTCAATAACATTACCATTAAAAACAGGTACCCCCTCCCATTGATCTCATCTGCATTCGAACTGTTGCAAGGAGTTTTCACTAAGCTTGAACTCTGAAACGCTTTCACCTTGCTCGTATCAGGGAAGGGGGTGAATGGAAGACTGCATTCGACACCCCCAGTGGACATTATGAGTATCTCATTATGCCATTTGGTCTTACTTATGCTCCTGCTATCTTCCAGGCCATGCTAAATGATGTTCTCCGGGATTTCCTGAAAATAACGTGTTTGTCTACCTGGACGATATCATGATCTTCTCCAAATCTGAACAGGAGCATGTGCAGCATGTCAGTCAGGAGAACAGGAGATGTTAAACTATCATTGCGGATAAAGCTCTTATCAATGTATTATGGTAATAGCATTGGCTGTTATTTTTGAGGTGTGACGGTTTATCATACCTGCGTGTATGACTTGTATGTCGTTAGTTCACTTGTATGCTGTGCAGAGACGGATAGATATAGCCGGTGCACATGTAAGGAATAAATACTTATAAAACAGACGCTCCGCTTATACTTTCACGCGCAAGTCAGATATCTTAACATGTTATGGGCCCAGGGTTGAAGATAAGCGAGCGTGAATAAGTTTAATGCGACATATAACGCAATAGCTAGCAAAAGAAGAAGCTGGAAGAAATTCAAGGGATGATAAGATGGCTAACCGAGCAACAGGAGTTCCATTACCCCAGCTTTTATTTGATGGGTCTGAGGAGAAATTGACCTTTGGGAAAACGCGGGAAGGAATAAATACTTATAAAACAGACGCTCCGTTATATTTCACACCAAGTTATACCTCCGCAAGTCAGTTAACTTAACAGGAGGGAATATTGTGACTTGTACTCGCTCATCGTCAAAGCCAGCAAAAGTTAGTATGCTGGTTTACTTAGCAAAATAACTGTTGGATCATTATGTCTGGCAGTGCCATACTCATTGTGAAATTTAGTCTGTGAGGTGTGTTATTAATGTGTATTTCAGATAAGTGAGGTTGATCTATATTATAATATTCAAATATGTTTTTTATTGTTTAATTTACAAAGTGCATTTCTCCGAGTATGAAATAAAAAAATTGCATATTAAATCACAATCGCAATTTGGGGGGGAAAAAACAAACTCAATTCGATTATTTTCCCAAATAGTTCAGCCCTAGCTGTAAGTCAGGAAGAACCGGAGGACAGCTGGCGAGTCTTAAGGCCGACATATGTTTCTGCGTTTTCAGGTACACGCAGGGACAAGAGCCTCTTGCGTACCCCTTCTTTCGTGCGTCACCAAATTTTTCTAACCAACGACAAAGCTACGTAAGCCTGTGATTGGTCTGCTAACTACATCCTTTCCGGAGTCACATTTCTGCCCAATAATATCATCATAAACCAAGGAAGATTTAGAAGAACGAATATGGACCAAATAGAAGAGCGTTTGGCAGAAGAGATCCAAAAGTACGACCACTTGTATAACCTGTCATTGACGGATAAACAACGACGCGCAGATGGCCTTTAATTCCTGGAAGGAGATCTCTGCTAACGTCGGTATGAAGGTCGAAGAGTGTACGAAGCAGAGAAAGAAGATCAGGGACAAATTTGTCCGCCAGAAAAAGGCTATGAGGAGCAGCAGTGGCGATGTAAATAAACAGTCGACATCAACAACTGTCACACACAAAGAAGGCGTCTCCAAGGTCGTCTTCGAAAAACGCGCAACCCTTGAAAACCATAAATTAAACGAGGTCTTCGACACAACTGCATGAAAAGCCACAGTTGCAGAAGCATGCGCCGGCCTTTAGCGAGAAAACGACTTAGGAGTCCACGGCGAACAGTGATTCGCACGGCAGGTTCAAGTGTTTTGGTCTCTCCACACTCTCCCATCTCCTCCCGTAAGTATCCATCCACTTGACATTCTCTACGGTAGCACTGGGCTTGGAATTAGCTACTGCTACAGCTAAGATGAAACATCTCCCCTACCGGGTGTACGATAAGTGAAATGGACACTGCCGACAGACTGTTACGATGAGTGAAATGGACACTATTGACTGACTTTACAGAACGAAGTGAGTGGCACAAACTTTAAGGACAGTTCAGTGTTTCCCCCACGTTCACACGTTCAAATTCAGCAGCGGCGGCCGCTGCAATAAAAATCCTTCTCCTAATTTTTTTTTTTTTTTTTTACGTAGCTCCTTTTAGAAAATATACAGCGCGTAACGTCAATTGCGCAGCACGCGGCACATCGTCACGTAACCAACATCAAAGAAGAGGCTACCCTACACGGATGCAAAGTTACATTGATTACAGCAGTAGCGAGTGAAGCGGAAGATCGAAGAAAGAAGGAAAGAGAGAGACAGACAGAGAGAGAGAGAAAGTAAGTTGCTAAAATGTGTCGCTACATGACCACCAGTGTTAAAAACCCTCTGAGCCCAATCATTTTATTGTATCTATAAACCGCAACCTCCCGTTTTTCCTCTAGTATTGTGTGTGTGCGTGTAGGCCTATGTGTGTGTGTGGGTGTTGTCGCTCTTTTTGGGATCACTCATAGCCTTTACAGGAGCTTATATCCAGTCAGGAATTTATAGCCTAGGTATTTTCGGGAACTTTGAAAACTGAATCCATACTGTTAGATCCGATGTTGTTCTTTATTGCCATTTAAAATCCGTTTTTATCGCGTATTTCAGTTAGGGATTTATGCTAATCGCCTGTAAGCATGTGCTCATTAGCATAAATGCAGGGAAAAAACCTAAGGACTTCTTAAAAGATCATGAATAGTTTCTATTATGTATAACTTATATTTATTTTATAATTTTCTCATCACTTTTTGACGCCCAAGACTAAGAAGAAGTGTTTTAAGCAATAACAAGCTTAATCAATTTGCCTTTTTTGTGTCATATCAATAAAGAATTGTGAGATATTATTTGCTTTTCGTTTTTTACTGTCTAATTGATAATTTCCTACATTCAAACGACATCACTGCAGCACACATATTCTGATAGTCCAGGTTGTGACCCAAATAAATGATAGCTTTACAGCTATGCATTATAAGGGTGATGAATGCAATCTTAATAAGAGAATAAATCCAGGCGAACCAAAACATCTCAAAAATGGCTTAGGGCTCAGAGGTTAAAAGGCTGGTACAAGCTCTTAAGGGATGCACTGTGCACAATGTATATATGTAACATAGTTAAATAATATATATTACATTTGCAGATGAGTCTTAAAAGCTGGGTGATTAGAAAAAGAAAGGCAGACGGGGACAATGGAGGAGCTGAGGTTAGTAAAGCAAATCAGGGAAGCAAACTTTCAAGCTAATGAGAATTGTATTTTGGATTTGAATGCATAATGCAAGGTGATATTATTTGAACATTACAAATACATGTACAGTATATAGGGTAATTTGAAGGAATCAAATAAGATGTTCTAGCATATACTTGTTGTTTAAGTGCTCAAGTTTATAAAATACAGGTAGACCAAGTAAGGGAGGAAAGAGAAGTGAGAGAGAAGCAAGGAGAACAAAAGAGAGAGGTTGCGGTAGATCCTGAACAAGGAGAGGGACAAGGAGAGGAGCAGGGAGAGGAGCAAGGAGAAGAACGAGAGGAGCAAGGGGCATCCGCAGCACAATCTAAAACCCGCCACAGGCTGTCTGGGTGGGACCCTAACTGGGTTGATATCCCCAGGTTCAAGCCTTGGTTGTACTACATCCATGGTCATGGTGAGTATTTAACATTATAAATTACCTTAGTGAGTAACCATATTCATTTTGGAAAAAAATGAAATATTTAAAGTCTTGTTACTTGCAGGAATGTTTTGTCGCTTGTGTCGTCAACACAAGAAAGCACCCAAAAGAGGTGTGGCCAAGAGACCATTTATTGAAAATGGGTGTGAACTTTATCGTGTTGACTACCTGGACAAACACCGTTCAACCCAACATCACCAGGACAGTGAGAAATCTCACTCTGCATTGATGCAAGGTAACATTTTGCATATATGGTCTGTAAATAGACCAAAACAGGTAACCAGCATACTTGCATATAAGCTGTATTTTTATCTATTTTTTTTATTTTTATGTTTTGTTTCCATAGGATCAAGCTCAGTTTTGGTTGCCCTCGAACCGATGATGGTGATGGAGCATGAGGCTGTGATTGGAGGTTTTAAGTGCCTCTATCACCTCACAAAGAGGGAGCAGGCACACCACACAAATTACCCTGCTCTCCTTGAACTCGCAGAGCTACTGGGGTGTGATTACTTCAAAAAGCTAAAGGTAAATGCCATACTTTTAGTATATATTTTTTCTTTTCATTCAACATTAACCATATCTGTTTCATTTTTATCTTCTTAAGATTGTGAAATATGCAAATTATACAAGCCATTGAATCATTGATGAGATGCTAGAAATAATCAACACTGTGGTGGAAGAGCCTATTCTGGAGGAGATCCGAGCATCTGTGGCCATTGGATTGGAGGTGGATGAAACCACAGATGTCGCCATAAATCGTCAACTTGATCTGCATGTTAGGCAAGTTTGTTCGATAAAAGTACAAGTTATTTAATTAAATATATGTAAAAGGTGACACGTTTGAATTGATTTTGTCATCTGTCTTTATCAGATACACTGATAAGGAAGGGCAGCTGTTTAGCCAGTTCTTGGACCTGATCAGTATCCCTGATGGCAAAGCTAACACAGTTGTTGCAGCCATCAGGGATGTTCTGAGAAAAAAGGACATTCCTACATCAAAATTGTATGGGTTAGGTACAGATGGAGCTGCTGTCATGACTGGTATGCATATTGAGCTGATTCATTAGTATACAAAGTTAATGGTTTCGACTTGATGCAGGGAGACAAAATGGAGTGGCCAAGCAGCTTCAGGACAGCTTCCCCTGGCTAGTGTCTGTTGCCTGTGCGGCACATCGGCTTGCCCTGTCCTGTAAGGATGCCTCCTCAAATGTGCCTTACATGGCAACCTTCAGGGACCACCTGCAGCAGCTCCACCTCCATTTTCGCAACAGTGCGAACAGAACATCTGTTCTGAAAGCAGCAGCAAAGACCCTGGGCCTGGCAGACCTAAAAGTGAAGGCAAGTTATGCAGAAAGAAAAGCAAAAAAACAAAAAATGGGTTTTATGCTTTCATCTTATGAAAAAATAATATTTTTCAGGAGGTGAAGGACACATGTTGGCTGTCACAGCACTCTGCCATAATGAGCCTGCAACGCAACCTTGGTGCAGTTCTGTCTGCCTTGGCGGAAGAGTCAGCAGTCAACCAGCCCACTAGCCAAGGGGCTATACTCCTTCCTGGCAACATATAGATTTGTGGCTGCAGTCTACCTGCAGGCAGATGTACTCCCTCACCTGGCCTGCCTTTCCAAATTGTTCCAGAAGGAAAATGTAAATTTTCTGGCTTTGAAACACCAGGTGAGATTTTATTTGAAATGCTAGAGGCTCCTACTTTCGGCTGCTTTTACAATAAATGTATAATCCCTGTTCAATTAGGTTCCTGTGACGATTGCCATTTTGAGAACTATAAGGGATGCGGGAGACCATCAGCCTCCTGGATCATTTCTCTCACGGCTACACCAAGACCTTGATAACCCTACAGGGTTATCAAGTTTTGGTGTAGTCCATGAGGAGGAGAGGAACCGGAGACACAGAGGCTCCTTAGAGGAGCACAGCCGAGAGCAACTCTGGGTCCGATTAAAAAATCAGGTACAACAAGTCTTGCAATTGCTATTAAATGCTCTATATTAAGAAAAACAAACAAATATGTTTTTATTTTATTATTATGTTTAGGTGATGGAACCTTATCTCGATGCGCTTGTTGAGAGTTTGGAGAGGCGTTTTGGGAGTCTAGACCTGCTAGGAGCATTCCATGTTCTTGGGCCTCAGGCTGCCAAGGAGGACGAGGCTGTCTGTGTGAGGAATCTAAAACTCCTGTCAAATAAATTTCTGACAGGAGACCAGGTGATCCAATAGTGGACCTCTTTCAGGCAACATATCCTGATAGGAGCATTTCAGGTATGAACATAAAAAATTGTCAATAGGTTTGACAGGTTTTGTAGCTTAATTAATGCTCATTTTGTTTCAGGGCATGGACCAGCAGCAGATAATAACGCGACTGGCGTCACAGATTGACGAGTGGGGTCAGCTTTATCCTGGACTCAATAAACTGGCTGCCATTGGTCTCACAATTCCAATCTCAAGTGTCAACTGTGAGCGTGACTTTTCAACACTGAACAGGGTAATACACCAGATTATTATTATTATTATTATTAACAATGATTTAGTTATTGCCTAACTTCCACCCACTTATGATTTACTATTTGTTGTATTGTAGGTGAAGACTGACCTGAGAAACAGGCTACAGGGAGAGCATCTGGCGACTTGTTTGAGAGTCAGCATCAATGGCCCCCCCACCACCAAATTCCCCTACAGAAGAGCACTGGAGCTCTTCTTTAAAAAGCCCAGGAGAATTAAATGCTCCCAGGCTGGATGTAGCCTTTGTGGATGAGCAAAAACTACACAGTTCTCCGTCTGTTGTCCTCTTTTGTTGTCTTCTTCTGTTGCCATAAATCGTCAACTTGATCTGCATGTTAGGCAAGTTTGTTCGATAAAGTACAAATGATTTAATTAAATATATGTAAAAGGTGACACGTTTGAATTTATTTTGTCATCTGTCTTTATCAGATACACTGATAAGGAAGGGCAGCTGTTTAGCCAGTTCTTGGACCTGATTATATTTGCGTTGTGGCATTTTTCATTTAAATATTACTATACAAAAATATAAAAATCTGTAAATGAAGACACAAAAGGCAAAGTTACAACACCAATAATCCCATCTACAGTAATATACAGGACTGTTTGAATAGGATTTAAGTGCATATTCTCCTCTCAAAGTGCACCAGATTCATGCATTCCAATGTAAAGGGTACAAAAAATTTTCATGCCCCCGGACACCCCTAGAGGGCTCGGGGACCACACCACCGCTGCAGAAAAAAATCCTGCGGGAAACACTGCAGTTTCATAGCGGTATCTGGACTTCATGCCCACGTGGTGCAGTGCACCTAAATGACATGTGTTGGGGTAATATTTGGTGTTGGGGTAGACTCCCCAGTGAGTGGCCAGTTTTCAGTCTTAATTCACACCTTCCTCAGACAGCCTGGAGCCGACGGTGAGGACAAAGGATTAAAACTTTTGGAGGGAAAACATTCTCCAGCAGGCCTGAGAAATCTCCCCCTGGTGGTTGGAAAATGTCCTGAAGAGCCTTCAGGACCCCCGCTGTGTCCCAAGCCCCGCCCACTAAGGTCGGAATCCTGACATTCTCATTGGCTGAGAGCCAACTGAACCCTGTGACCACTTCCGGAGGAAGCAGGAAGTCCTCAGGTGGTATAAGAGTGCTGAGACATCAATAATCGCTGCCATTTTACCCTGCTCTGAAGACATCACCAGGGCCCTTCGGGGCCTCCCAGCTGATTTAGTTGCTAAAGGGGGCAACCTTAACTTTTAGTTTATCAGCCATTTTTCCCTGCTCTGAAGACGTCAACAGACCCCTCCGGGTCTTTCCAGATGATTTAGTTGCTAATGGGGGCAACCAGATTTATTTACTTTCATTTCTTTCATTGTCTTTTATCTCAGTCAACGTTTTTATTTTCAAAAGGACTTTTGCTGTTTTAACTTGAAAAGACCAAACAGGAAATTGCACGCGGAACAATCTCAGACTGTTTCACTTGTCCCACGGACTTAACTTTCTTTTCCAAACGATCTACAAACGGCTTCCACAGCCGTCCCCTGCAGAAGCACGACGTTCATCCCGTTGAGGAGCAAGCAGAATCCGTTCCTATTCGGCCAGCCGACGCCGCTGCGACAGAGGAGCCAGCGCCGCCAAGCTTGAGCGGCCACGATTGTTCACTGGATTTCCGGAATATCCGCGCGACACGCACATGCAACACCGTGAAGGTCACAGTAAGAGGCTTTATTGTCTGGGCAGATGTTAATCTAATACGTAGCGTATTGTTTTAATACTTGAATGTATTTGTTTTGTATGAGACCGCTGAGTCTCCAGTGTTTAGCGGCGATTCGCCACTTCCGGTTTACGGTTACGGACTTGTGCCATAGTTTTTAAGCGCCGTGAGCAGCGTCTCCAGCTCATTGTGACCGTTTGAACAACTTTAAAGATACTTTACCGGTCAAACCTCAGCACACAACGCCACTTGGGTGCTGAGTGGTAAAGTAAATGTAACTTGTCTCTGACGGTGCTTTTAAGAGCTTTGCTCTCTCCTTGTATGCTCTCTCTCTCTCTCCTTCTAAACCGACCTATACACACATCCGATCTGTGTTTAGAATACAGTTCATGTAACATAGTTAAATCTATATTCAGAGAGGCTGGACACATCTGGAAGCCATGCGGCCGAACGCCAAAGCAGAGACAAAGACTTCTCTTTGTCTGAAAATCCCTTTGTGTAATTCATGTGACGACCACCAGTATGAGCTCCGGCCACATGGTGTCATTAACATAGACTCCATTTTGAATAACGCAAGTTAAACCACCATTTTGAGTCCATTATTGGCACGCCTCCTCTCTCCCTCTCCTCCCATTCTGGCTCTAAAATATAACGGCTCCGCCATCTTGTTTTGTAGTCAATCCACCATTTTGAGAGTTTTTAGGCCTTGATTCCACGAATCATGATCGGCCGCCATCTTAGATGTGACGTCACCACGTGACTGCGTCATCGCCACGCCCCCTTCTTTTTCTCTCTCTCTCGCTCTCTCACACACACACACAGACACAGAGACACATTGATAGACACAGACAGATACACACACACAGATACACATAGATGAATACATGTGTTTTCTAAATTGTGATAAGCGGCTGCTGTTGTTATCTTTGAAATATGGGAGTTTGTTAAAATGATGAATCATTAAATAACACTAACTTTATTTCACATGCACACACATAGACACACACACAGAGAGACACTTTGACACACACACCGAGACAGACATACATAGGTAGGCCGCCGGTTTTACATGTATTTTCTGAATTGTGATAAGTGCTGTTGCTGTGTTTATCTTTGAAATATCGGAGCTTGTTAAAATGATGAATCATTGAATAACATTATAACTTTATTTCCCCTTTAATAAACGCTTTTGTAATTAAAGTACCTCTAGTCTGTGATTATTTGTGCATATGTGATTACTGCTGGATTATGATTGCCTGTGCTCGAACTTAGAAGCCTTCACTGTTAATTAAATAATTATTAATATTAAATATTGAGATAATTGATTTGACATTTATCATTATGAGACTGATATTTTATAGATTGACTCGTTGGTCCCTGTAACCAGGGTGGTGCCCCGCGACAATGAGCAATGATTACAGATTTGTATTATTCTTAATTGATAATTTTATTGTTTTCATTAATTATTTTAACTATTATTAATGGATAACCGTATCATTTCTAATTAAATGTGTTACTGTTCTTAATAAATAGCTTTATCATTTTTGATTATTTTTAATAAATAATTGTTATTTTAATAATCATATTTCATGATTATTAATAATTAGCCAACGTCAATTCTACTCCTACTATTGCACAACATTGGTTAGCCAATGTTCAGTGATACTAAATTCGAATGTATACTGAAGTTCTATTGTTGTTTGAATTGAATTGTTTCAAAGAGAAGGTTTACTGTGAAAATATGTTAGCCCTTTGCAAATCCCCCTACAGCAATTGCATATGTAGTTTTCAGTTATTTAATGCAATTAAAACTCATGTTTCACCGTGTCATAAAGACCCAGAAGAAAAAGTCACAGGTGAAGGAGCACATGCATTTTTTACTTGTCCCTTGTGTGGTTTTAAGCAGCCATTTTCTAGGGCAACACTATTGTCATTTGAGCGGTCATGAGAGGGTACTATGCCAGTTCAAGAACTGTACATACAGCACAAATGTATATTCATCATTTAATGCATACCAAAGTAGAAAACATTATGGTAGCTCAAACTTTGATGATCATATTTTTTCATCAGAAAAAAACAACCAGACATGGCTACAGCTGAATGTGCAGGCGAGGGACCTAGTCAGTGTGAGAGCACAGATGCATTATATCAGGGATGCCAGGGCTACGGCTCGCGGCCCGACTGTACGTCACATCCGGCCCGCGGGTGATGAGGTGAGAATATATATATATATATATATATATATATATATATTCGGTTTTTTTTGGTGGAATCCGTCAGTTGGTCTGTTGCTGCTGCCCGAGATGTCCTGAGGGTCAGTGAACAGGTCGAGGTGGGACATGTGACAGTTCATGACCAATGACTGTGGGGTTATGTGGGATTTCAGGCTTTCATTGGCTGGTTTGTTGGCGGGTAAGGGGTGAATGAGGAAGTGGAGGGAGAAGACGAGTGTTGATGTTAGGAGTGAAGAGACGACGCACAGACATCTAAATTATGTTATGAAAATAGCCACTGCCCAGAAGCTGACCCCCGATATGGACAGGCTGGTGAAAGTTAAACGGTGTCTGGCTTCGACAAGTAGTTGAAGTAGGCTGGTCTCCCCATTTATCATAATCCAGTGTGATATGGGTGGGAGGGAATAAAAGAGGTTGGGTTGACTGGTGATGTTGGCACCTACTTTCTGTGACTCGTTTAGGACTAATTGGCCTGGCCTTCTTTTAATTGGCCTAATAATGCATTGATGTGTTTTCATGTGCAAGCCTTTAATAAAAGTAATTAACACTTGTGAGGCTATTTTGGTCCCAATGCAATTTCTTATTGATGTGTAGACGTTCAGGAATACATTCAAATAGTCTACCTATCCATGTGTTGAGTCAGTGTTGGGCCTTTCCAGTCCAAAAGTGTAATCCGGTTCCCTGAGGTCTTGCTTGAAAAATTCTGTCCCCCTGTCCAATTTCACCCTGGCATCCCTCCATTATATCTTTCTGAGGTTGAGAGTCAATGGGACAGTGACAGTTTAGGAGCCCAGTTACACCATAACTTGGCATCATTGTTCCCAAAAATGTAAACAATTCTTCTCAGAAAATAGAGCATTTGACTCAGATATTTTCCTTGTCCCAACCTCTTAGAGAGGTCTTACAACGTCATGACATATCCGCTAGTGAAAACACTCTGGATGCACTAGCCAGTGTTGTTATGGACAGTAACATTTTCATCAGTGCCACAGCTAAAGGGGGGCAATTTTCTTCATGCAAGAGAAGGACAACTTTTGTTGAGAAAAACTGCCCTGTGTTAATTCCTTTACAGTATGTGTTAGAGCCAAGACATATGCAGCAGTGCACATACCCATTCTTGAGATGATCCAGAGATTGTTCACACATACTGACATTCTGAAAATTTGCCTTTAACACAGCGTCAGAAGTCTTGGCCTGATTATTTCCCTGTGCCTACTTTTTCTTATAAAGTGGAGCACATACTCGAAGAAGGAAATGCTGTCTTTGATAGATCTGGGAAAACATTGAAGCTTTCAAGGTCCCAAACGCATGTGAAACATGGCTGAACAGATGCATAGATTCAAACCATACCCACATGACAAGGAAGTGGTTAAGGCAGCTAAAGCTCTGATTACAGCACATCCATGTCTCAGAGAACTTGCATGTCAGACTGGAGGGTATGGATGGAAGTTCTCCTTGAATTTCAAGATGGGGAATTATAGAACCAAGCTTGCCAGATCTGGATGTGCAGAGGTGCTGGTCAATACAGGCAGGAAGAGCCAAACAAACCTTTTAAGCCAGTGATTCTCAAACTGTGTGGCGCACCCCATCTGTGTTTATGTTCGCTTTGTCACATCAGAATCACTCTGTGAGGATTTGCGGTTCAAAGTAGAGCCACAGCTGAAGAGCTCTTTGGCTTCTTGACTGTTACAAGACAGAACATGGACTGAAGTGGGGAAACTGTGAAGGTGTTTGCACGGATGGAGCACAGACCATGGCAGGGAAAAGAAGGGGATTGTAGGCACTGATCAAGCAGGTCTCGCCAAATGCGCAATGGACCCATGTTATACACAGAGAAGCTCTAGCGTCAAAGCAGCTTAGTCCTGAACTAAACCAGGTTTTGGCTGATGTTGTTAACGTGGTCAATTTCATAAAAACAAGACCACTGAAAGCACGGCTATTCTCTGCACTTTGTGAGGAGATGGGCGCTCAAGATTCGGCAGTGCTGTTTCACAGCGAAGCGCGGTGGCTCTCGAGGGGTTAAGTGTTATCGCAAGTCTTTGACCTCAGAGAGGAAATTTGTGTGTTTTTGTTGGAGGAGAGGATGCATGAACTTGCAAGCAAGTTCAGCAATGGACTATTTCTGATGAAACTGGCCTACCTAAGTGATGTATTTGGAAAGCTGAATGAATTAAATCTTCAGCTTCAAGGCAGAGACAAGCACCTTCCACACCTGGCTGACAAGATCAGTGGAGCAGGTGTGGGGCAGGCGACTTGATCAGGGAAATACAGATTCCTCTGAGAATCTGAGTGAGTTTGCTGACACCAGTGATACTGGAGCCACCAAACTCCAGTAGGCCTACAAACGGGGTTGCAGGCCTTATCAAGCCTACAACCCCGTTTTGAAAAGATTTGCAGCGTAAAACACTCTCATTGCAGCCACTAATACAGTTGACAAGACTTAAGTTCTCACATAGTGACTTGCCCATCTTTCTACCCAAGTTTCTGCATGTACTTTATCATCTTTGAAACAAAGTGATTCCAATTTAATTTATTTTTTCTCTATTTAAGAAATAGTACAGACTGATGTAGCAAAGTAGTGACAAATGTCACAAAAAGTTGTTTTAATTGTTTAAAGTAATGTGAGGTTAATGTTCATGTTACTTAAGTGCACAAGTTAAACTTGGCAAAGCTACTGCACTATTTTTGGTAAGAAGCACACAGAATGATGTAGCAAAGTAGTGCCAAATGTCACAAAAAGCTTGGTCGTTGGTTACGTCATAGCGCGTGTTTTTCATGCCACGCAGCTGAAGTAAATGTCGTTTTGCCGGAAGAAGCTGAGGAGTGAGCCATCTCGCTCCCTTCCCATCTCTGAAAAGTCGCGCATGCACAGAAGAGAGAAATATATAGACCAATGGCGGCGTCCCTTCCATCAACATTTCGCTTCCGTGAATCTCCAAAGTATGGGATATCTTCACCCTCAACATAGACAGAAAATATTTGTAAGGCGGAGCTAGCACTCCGCTAGCCTGGATGCCAGACGAACTTAGCCCCGCCCACATCATTTTAGGTTGGGAAGTTCGGTCTTGAGTCGCTCCGTTGAGGAGAAATTATGCCCGACCGGGCCAATCAGATTGTCAGGGCGGGCTTCATACGATGATGGTGTTGTGCAATAGTGCTTAAAGAGTTACCATAGAATGGTGTGCCTTTAGGCACTCAATAAATTTGGTTATCAAAATAAAATGTAAAACATTAATATTTAAAATATTAATATTAAATCATAACTTTAATTGGTTAAAGTTCTCGCGGGGCACCACCCTTCGTAGAAGGGAAAAGATAGCCAATTTATTGATTAAGATCAGTCTCATTTAGATCTAGTTCAATTAGAAATCTCAATATTTGACCATTAAAGATTATATAATGAACAATGAAGGTTATGGAGTTCTCAACAGTGTAACGGTTGGCAAAATTCACTTAGGGAATATTAATGACTGTTAGTGAATGTAATGTAAAACAGTCTTGCTTAGCGTAGTATAATTATTAAGCCCAGATAATGTTACCAGTCCGAGGGAAAGAGGAAAAGAGAGTTGCTGTTCAGTTTGCAGTGCTGTGACGTCTCCTGGCTTTGTGGTCGTAGAGATCTGCATTCGCGATTCTGTCGAGCCGTGTGCTCAGATGCTGGTTGAAGTTTTCCTGCAGGACATCGCGTCGCTACGAGGAGTTTTGTAGAGCTTGAAGGGCGAGGAGATTTCCTTGAAGTGTGGGCAGGGGAGCTGCACCTCTGACCTCCGGTTGTGGGTTGGATAGTGAAGGAAGCTGGATCAGAGCTTGAGCAGCCTTCCGCCCTCGGAGAGATGGAAGAAGAGAGGCTGTAGCAGCCTTCCGCCCTCGGGAGGGTTGTAGAAAGAGGAAGATCTTGGGGAGACCTCTCCTTATATTGGCCCCGGTGACCTCACAGGTCTTGGACCAGAGTGACCAATAGGAGTTGACCCTGGTGGTTCTTGACACCTTTGTGTGACATTGCCCAGACCCCAGGACATACAGCATCCTGTTATATCCTCTGGGAGACTGAGTTCCTTGACTTTCTAAGATCAATGGAACCTGTGGCATCTTGGGGGATTGAGTCCACTCCAGCACGTGCGGCATGTTTGTAACACGTTTGACTGAAAGAAGGCCTGTGGTTTGCACATCAACGGTAACGTAATCAACCACGTCATCAAAGTGCCCTTGGGTTGAATTTGTTTTCAACAAATATATTATATTTATATAAATAATATGTTTATATAACAATTCATGCATTTTTTTGATGTGTGGACCAGCTGTGCCACCGAAGCATACCTTGGAGTGTCCTGCCATTTCATCACTGAAGATTGGCAGATGAAAACTTAACCTTGCCACCATGCCTCTTGAGGAGGCATACTTCTGCAAAGAGGTTATAGAAAAATTTGACATCTTGGCTCCCAAAATAAATGCAGTAGTCAATGACACCGGGTTCAATATGGTGGCAGTCATGCAAATGCTACAACAACAACACAGTTGTGCCTCTGTACGCTAGGGATGTCACGAGGACCGATACTTACGATACTAAAATAACAAAACACTGACGATGCCCCTTTTCTTTTAAGCGCCGATGCCAGCTGATAACAATAGCATAGGTGCTGTGCTTCTTCTGGAACTGATGGGGGCAGTTACAGCAGTATACACTTCAGAGTGTTCCAGTCGACGTTTACATTCAGAAAACTAAGATGGCAACTGCGGCTGCAGCGTTCGCCCCACCTCGACTTGTTGATAAAAAAGGCACAAATAGTTGTGTATGGAAGTACTTTGCGTTTGAGGCAGATGACCGTAGCGTTATCATTAATCCGCAGAAGCCATAATGCAAACGATGCTACCATGGTCTTCAGACAAAGGGAGGTAATACTTCCAATTTAGCAAAGAACCTGAAAGACCGTCATCCAGATTTGTTTAAAGAATTTGTTTTTTAATCTGTCATACTGAAATACACGTTACATGATGTTTGAGATGGTGGGCACGTTTGTTACAATGGCTTATGTAATGTACATAGTTTGGGTTAGCTATGCTGTAGTTTTAACGTTAGCCTATAGCCTACCTTGGTTAGAAGGAGAGAGAAAGAGAGCATGTATCTTGCAAGTATCATGTCTTATGACATATCGCTATTTTTCAAATATTTTAATAAAGAAGTTCATGTTCAAGTACATGGAATCTTAGAAAATCCTTTTTTTTTTACCATGGTATCTAAATTGGCATAGAGAATCTGTGCTGGGCACACAGTTGAGCTAATAGTTAATAGTGCCCTCAAAGAGTCCAGCATCAGCAGAGCTGTTGGGGCTGCAAGAGGCTGAAGGCTAATGTATGCTTCTCCGTTTTGACGGACACGGACAGATAGGACCGCCTTCTCCAACGTGGAACCCCTCTCCGCGGATCCTCGGAGAGCTTTTCGTGCAGCTCTCCTTTTTCTAACTACACGTCGAAATGGCGGAGAGCCCACGGATAGCCCTTGGCTGTGATTGGTCCGCTAACGCCAGGATTTCGGAATTCAGTTGCGCCATCTACTGTTCTGGCGGTGAATTGTTTTCACAACAAAAAGGCTCGTAGAACTATAAATCAAAAGGGGTCCGTCAGTCCGCAACGGACTCGGAGAAGCATACATTGGCCTTTAGTGGAACACTTCAGGAGAAGCAAGCTGGCCAATACAAAACTGAAGTCGAAACAGGAACAAACAAACACAGTACAGCACAAATTGATCCACGATTATAGTACAAGATGGAATAGTACATTCTAAATGATAGAGACTGTTGCAGCAGCACTGGCCAGTCACTGCTACTCTATCTGATCCTGAGGTAAGTCCCAGTGGCAAACAATACGTAGACCTGAAGCCAGATCAATGGGTGCCGCTTGAAGAGGTTGGTGCAAGGTTTGCAGCCTTTTGAATGTGCAACAGTTCACCTAAGCGGAGAGGATTATGCCACGTCCTTACATCAAATCCTTTGGATGTACTTTGCAGAGCCGGCCTTTTTTCAGATGGTGGAGTGGAAATGAGGGGTGATTTCCCACTCTTTCAATGCTGGCCAGGGGTAGGATTTATAACAGTTGCGTACGCACGTTTCGGGCCCCGTTTTGTGCGTACTGCTCTTGCCAAATTTGGGATTTATAAAAACGAACTTGATGGGAAAATGTGCGTATTTCTAAGTAAACTTAGACCCATGCGTACGAATGTTTTGGAGACGGGAAAACGGCGACACAAACGCGAGGTGGTGAACTGCAGCCAGATTATTGATCCACTTCTTCATTACCAATAAAATAAATAAGTTATTTGTAGTGGCGCAAATATGCAACCCCCTTAATCGTAAAACATATAGAAAATTTGTAGTTTCATGGTTAAGTAGGACTGTATTACTATTTTAATTTTTATATATTTTTGTGTATAAAATCGCTGAAGTGGACATGACTGTGCTCCCGGCGCACAAACGAACTTGGCAAGGTGTGATTTTGTGAATTTGTCAGATTAGGGTAAACCTATAAATACTGCAGTCACCGTCGTGCGTGATGAGGGTAGTGATGGGAAGTTCAGATCTTTTTACCGTTTCGGTTCTTTGAATCTCGTTCACTAGAATGAACAAATCTCTTTTTGAGTCATTCGTTCGTTTCAACGGGGGGGGGGGGTGGGTGCAAACGATCCAAAGACTCGTACCCGGCAGATGAACGAATTGTTCAACTCCCGACGTGTTTCGTTCATCTGCCCACAGAGTCTTCGGCCAAAGTGTCGGTCACACAGAGCGAGCTCATTTCGCCGGTGACCACTGTGCGGGCGGCGGACGGGAAAATCGCTCCTCGGAAAAGCAAGCCGAGCTCCGGGGCGGCGGGGCTCCACAGCCCCCCGGTCACCTACATGCATATCTGCGAGACGGAGGTGTTCAGCTGTTCCTGCTGCGGCCCGGCGCCTCCATACCACTGCACGTCCACCCGGAAATGAACGGGGATCTACGGAGCAACTGATCCGCACGCTGCCAGCACATCCAGCTGGCCCGCCGCATCCGCGGACACAGAGCTTAAACTGCTGCTGATCCACTCACTATAACAACGCGCATTTCTACACTTATAAAATGTAATTCAATGTGGAATAATCCAAGTATTCAGAATACGTAACTCAGATTAGTTAATGTAACGGAATACGTTACAGATTACATTTTTTTTACATTTATTCTGCATTCTGTAACAGAATACGTTTTGAAAGTATCCTTCCCAACACTGGAAATGTTACTGACTTGAGAGCAGTAAGACACCTATATTTAAAAAAAAAAAAATTCTCAAGATGGTAAATTTGCACACACTTTTTAAAAAGTGCATGCCTTGTGTTTATACTTAAATGACTTTGATTAAATTACTTAAATGCACACCGATTTGTTATTCTGGTTTCTGTAATGAGCAGTTAAATAAAAATGTGGGAAAGAATATTGTACAGTATCTAATATTGTGTTGGTCATATTTAAATCATTCATTACGTTGATTTAAATATAAAATAGAGAGGATAAAATAAAATTATCGCATATTAAATCTTAATCGCAATATTTTGGGGGGGAATCGCAATTAGATTATTTCCCCATATCGTTCAGCCCTATTCAAAAGTCATAATGACTGGTTTTGTTATTTTCACTTTACATTTACACTTACAGTTTAGTGCAGTGTAATTATTTCCCGTGATAATTAAATGCCAGTGTGACTATAAATGACAATTTAAAACCATACAAACTGTCATGTTTTACTATATATAATAGAGGAGGTTTTCTTAAAAAAAATATGATCTGCCACACAAAAGCTGTCAGTCATGGCTGCTTTTTAACAGCGGTCCCGCGATAGGGAATGAGGTAACTGTTTCCTCTTCTGAGCCTATGGAGGTCACGTGGAAAATGATCCGAAGACTCGTACCCGGCAGATGAACGAATCGTTCACCTCCCGACCGTGTCTTCAGATCAGTGACTAGTTCTTCTGCCAACAGAGTCTTCGGATCAGTGATTCGTTCATCTGCCGGATACGAGTCTTTGGATCATTTTCCACGTGACCTGCAGCAGCCTATGCAATAGTCCCGATGCGCGTCCACGAGAAAATTAACGAATCACTCTTTGAGAGGACTCGTTACTCCCGAGTCCTTGTAACTATTCGTTCAAAACGAACGAATCGTTCACGAACGACACAACACTAGATGATGGATGATGGATGCACTGGCTCTATTGGAAGACTATTTTAACTTTAACTAAAGCTACTTTAACTTTTTAACTTTAACTATGCGAACAGGCGAATTAGGGTGGATCGTGTGTTTACGGACCACACAGATTTCCTGGCCCATGATGATGACTGGCTAATCAGTCGATTTAGATTACCGAGAGCTGTGCTCTTGGATCTATGTGCTGAGCTGGGTCCAGCATTAGAGAGACTGACACAATGTATCTGTGCCATCCCGGTGCCAACACAATTATCAGCAACTCTGGGGTTTCTGGCAACTGGCTCTTATCAGCGGGAATTAAGCGAGGTATGCATTTGATATGATCGAAAAAATATAATATTTTCCTTTCTGCCAAAGCCCCTTTTGAGAATGATATAACTTTGATGGCCCGGGTCCACCTGCCCCCTCCCCGACAAGAAGCCTTCCGGCCACATTGTAGCGTGGATACGAGAGGATGTGATGCGGCGTTTTTGAATGTACAAACAAATGCAAGGTTCACTTTTTTACGAGTTCTTTTAATCAAGTTGCAATGTCTGACAACACCATTTTTATCTACTTCCGTTCCTTTGCTACACAGTTTATGGCAGTAATTGTCTCCCTCTGTGCCTGCAGCACAGCATCCATCAGCACGCGCACAGAGGTGCCATGCGCTGGGTGGGACGCACTGGGGCCGGAGACTGGCTGCCGCCTCCCTCGGGGCTTATAATTTTACTTAAAGACTAGTGTTATTCTTAATTGAATAAAAAAAAAAATCTGATTGTGCGTTACCTGTGTTGTCCGATATTTCTGCCATGTCGGTGTCACCCTCCTTCTCAGACACAATGCCACCGAGACTTGTTACCCCGAGAATTTAGGCCATCCTTATCTCCACCGGGGTAAGCTCGGGTGTGCCCTGGCCCCCACCAGTACCAGTCACGCTCAGGCGGTGTGAAGCGATTCTAAGCTTTGTCTCCACTTTAAAATCTGAGCACTTTTTTTTTTATTTCTGCCACCGTCCTCTCCGTGGAACTTGCGTCATTGACAGCATAAGTTACACTGTGCCTGTCACACCTAGGGTATAAATTACATAACAGAGCGGACGGAGTAGGTTTTACCATGTACAACAACGGTTTTATTGTAGATTTCGAGCGGTGCAATTATCCAACCAAAACACATTAACAAAACGTCTGCATCAAATCCAAATGACAACGCACAAAGCCAAAACAAATGATCAGCACAACACGCCGATGCTGGGCAGAGACCAGCGGCTTAGGCAGTGTGTGCTGCAGGTCGAATCCCCCGAAGGAGGAGGAGCCAGAGCTTTTAACGAGTCAGGTGAACCTGCGTGCCGGGTGCACCCAATTAAGGCTCATCACCTCCAATCAGCCAAACTGCACGCAGAGACCAGAGGGCACAAACAGAGAGTTAGATACATGGCATGGAACGGCATAGGCCAGCAGGCCGTCACAGTGCCACTCTGTGCATTTTCGCTTATTAGTGACCCCGGTGCTGTGGCTTCCAAACAAAATGTTCTTCAGCATCTCCACCTCACTCAAAAGCACCTCTATTTCCGCGTCTGTGTAAATAAGTTTCTTGGTTCTCTTTCTTAGCATTCGTTTCGATGTCTCACTATGGGATATGCCCCTCGCGCGTATTCACAGAAGCACTTATTCCAATTCGCCAGCCCTAATAGGCTAGCAGTCGTGACATCCGCGTCAAGGTGCCGCACCTTAAATAAGGTGGACGCGGCGTCACACGTCATTCAAACACCTCTTCTCGCTTCACGAACAAGCAATTTTCGAATCGGCGTTGATGCTAACTAGCTGCTGTCCACAGACCGGAGCTAACACCTCCATCGCCGGACGCTAGTGGCATAAACGCCGATGCGACTGCCTTCACCATAGGTAGTTGCTTCTATTTGATTAGCTAAACGGCACCGGGAGCCTGCGGTCACCACACTGCCTGCCACCGGAGCTAGCTAAAAGCGACTGTCACTCCAGATAATTCGCTCCCCTTTAGAACACCAAGCTAAATGGATCAAGCTGCAAAGCTTCCTTCCACCTCGCAACCAGGCGATGCCCATCGCCTGTGCACCTGTGGAAATAAAATATCGAGCATGGACACTCACCAGGTCTGCTCCGCGTGTCTCGGGCTGGAACATGCCCGCACCGCTGTCAGCAACGCGAGTTCGTGCGCCGACTGCGCCCGCTTCACATCGAAGAGTCTCCGCCGACGACTAGCACGCCAAGCTAGCGTCTCTGAGAGGGACCCGACCCTTTCCAGTGCCACTACCGAGGAACCCCAACCCGGTGTGGACGAGGAGGACGCTCCCGAATCAGAGATTCGGCCCTGGGGCTCCACGCTGGATTTACTTGACCCGCTAACAGAGCCACCCCTCATGTTGGATTATGAGGAGGAGGATGAGTCCGACGGCGGGGCTGTCTGGTGTCGGACGGTGACGACGAGGATTATGAATCCTGCTTTGTCCCACCTTCACAGGCTCTCAGCTCTCCAAGCCCTGCAAAGGGCTCGGTTGGGACGATTACGCCCGAGCCCAGTGGCGATATGCACGATGTGTGTAAACGCGCCGCAGAGAGACTGAAGATTCCATGGCCCGCGGTCGTGGCGGAGGCCCCAAGGTCCCGCTACGAGGGGAAGAAATTACCCCAAGGAAAGAGGGCTGCGAGACAACTTCTCCCGGTGTTCCCGGAACTTACCGCCTCATGGAAACATAACCCTTACTCCAGCAAAACCACCATTCAAGGTGCGTCTTCCTTGGATATTGAGGGAATGGATAAGCATGCCATGGCCCGCATGCCTCCCATGGAGCCCCTGGTGGCAGCACACCTTCATCCACGGCTGTCAGCTGCCTCATCTAGGGCCCCCACACTTCCCACGCGCCGCTCCTGCTTTCTGCATCACGAAGCGCCCCAGGGCTCAACCGGGTGCGAACACCAACGGCCCCCCGGAAACGAAGCCCGCTTGGCCGAGAAAGTCCTTCTATTCCCCGTCAACCCAGGCTGCTCAACCGGGTCCGTCGACCAGTCAGCAGGCCAGGCGGAAGAAGAAGGCGACTTAGCGGTCAACCCCACCGCGAGCGGAGCTGCCACCCGTTCCCTGTTCACTGGCAGCCCAGCTATCACGTGTGTTAGGGGAGAAATTACCCAGTGCCACCCATCCCTCTCGGCGACGCGTGGGCCCAGAGCTCAGTTCGTGCGTCCCAGTAAAGAGGCGAAGAGACATGTTTCAGATGTGGGATTGTTCAACGCCACATCAATGTCTCACAAGCACGCACACAGGGTTTGTGTTAATAAAAAGTTTTCAACTGATGTATCCAGGCTCACAGCCGAGGGCGCAGGGTTGCAAAATCATAAAAACACAAAAACAAAACCAACGAAACACAGAGGTGCACACTGTTGTTCCCCATAACACCACAAGGGGGAAGCAGCGTCCCACCTGTGATCAAACATCCCGTTCCGCTCGCTCCGAGCCTATCAGACCGCGCATGCGCAGTGATACTCGGAAGTCGGCAGCTGGTACGGGCCCCCAAAGATCGTCTGTGTCAGACAGAGCTTCACTCCCCACTAACTTTGAGGCTAGAGAGTTGGAAAGCATGCACAGCGTCAGATTGGGTATTGGGAACACTGGCCAAAGGCTACAGACTTCAATTCGCCACAATGCCCCCCCTGTTTTCCCGGCCTCATCGCTTCCCGTGCGCAGGGAGAGTCGGCCCGGGTGTTACGGGAAGAAATATCAGCTCTATTAAACAAAAGAGCCATACGAATAGTGCCACACAGGCAGGGACTGGAGGGTTTCTATTCGAGGTATTTCCTGGTCCCAAAGAAAGGGGGGACCTCATTACGTCCCATCCTGGACCTTCGCATTTTGACAAGTATCTCAGGAGATACAAGTTTCGCATGCTGACACACTCAACGCTGATACGTTTGATCCGACCGGGGGACTGGTTCACATCAATCGATCTGAAAGACGCGTATTTTCACATTCCCATTTATCCTCCGCACAGGAAATATCTGAGGTTCGCTTTTCAGGGCACAGTGTACGAGTATCTGGTACTCCCATTTGGCCTGTCACTGAGCCCGAGGGTGTTTGTGAAATGTGTCGACGCCGCTATAGCTCCCCTCAGGGAGCGGGGTATACGCGTGGCCACTTATCTGGACGACTGGCTGCTGCTGGCGCGCTCAGAGCAAGAGGCTGCGGCGCACACAAGCATTGTACTGACTCACCTGGCCGATCTCGGTTTTGTGGTGAACAGGGAAAAGAGTGTGTTAACGCCGAGACAGGAAATTGCCTTTGTGGGTCTCACGTTAAATTCACTGACCTACACGGCTCGCCTGTCAGCCGAGAGAGTGCGCACTTTCAGGTCCACTCTCTCTCATTTTGCCATAACACGTCGGGTCACGTACGGAATGTGCCTCAGGTTATTGGGACTGATGGCCTCAACAATATTGGTGGTGAGGCTGGGCAGGCTGTACATGAGAGATTTTCAGCGCTGGGTGGCTTCTCTCAGACTGGATCCTGTGCGCCACAGACGCCGTAGTGTAACGGCTTGCGCGTCCTGCGTCCTCGCGCTGCTACCATGGCAACGCCCGTCTATGTTGACAGCGGGGGTGAGCATGGGAGCAATATCTGCCAGAAAAGTGGTCACAACGGACGCCAGCCTGTCAGGCTGGGGCGGTGTGTTCGAGGGCAGATCCGCGAATGGGATGTGGAGCACAGATCTCAAACATGCCCATATAAATTATCTGGAGTTGATGGCATTGTTTCTGACGCTGAAACATTTTCTGCCGTTCCTCCGAGGACATCATGTGTTAGTGAGGACGGACAATACGACCACGGTGGCGTATATCAATCGTCAGGGGGGTCTACGTTCTCTACAGTTACACACTCTTGCACGCAGACTGATATTGTGGGGCGAGGAGCATCTCCTCTCAGTGAGAGCGACTCACGTTCCCGGAATTCAGAATGTGGGTGCGGACCTTTTGTCCAGGGGAAATCCTCTCTACGGGGAGTGGAAACTTCACCCGGCTGTAGTAGCTCAGATTTGGTCACATTTCGGCCGCGCAACAGTGGATCTGTTTGCGTCGAGGGGGAACACACAGTGCCCACTGTTCTTCTCCCTGCATGACCAGAGCGCACCGCTGGGGCTGGATGCGTTCGCTCACGAGTGGCCGCGCGTCCCGCTTTACGCTTTTCCACCTCTGGCTCTGATTCCCCCGACACTGCTCAGGGTGCAGGAGAATCGTCTGTCAGTAATTTTGATCGCTCCTCACTGGCCGTCCATGCACTGGCTGGCGGAAGTGAGACAGCTCCTCCACGGTCACCCATGGCCTCTCCCGCTGCACAGGGACCTGCTCTCCCAGGCGCGCGGACAGATATTTCATCCTCATCCGGAATGCCTCGCCCTGTGGGCTTGGCCCGTGAGTGGTTTAATCTGAGCCTGACTGGATCATCACATAATGTTGTTAACACAATTCAGAATGCCAGAGCATCATCCACTAGGTTACTTTATGACTGTAAGTGGAGGTTGTTTGAGGATTGGTGTGCTAAGGCACAGGAAATCCCTTTTCAATGTCCTGTTGGTACAGTCCTGTCCTTCCTGCAGGACTTGATTGATCAAAAGAGGGCATTTTCTACTGTCAAAGTTTACTTGGCAGCTATTTCTGCTTGCCATGTTGGATTTGGTGGAAAACCAGTGGGCCAACACCCTCTGGTTTGTCGTTTTATGAAGGGTGCACGGAGGTTGCTGCCCATCTCTAAGACTATGTCACCATCATGGGATCTAGCAGTGGTGCTTGGAGCCCTCTCTAGTCATCCTTTTGAACCGTTGGATAACGTGGACATGAAAACGTTATCCTTGAAGGTGGCTCTGTTATTGGCTTTGGCTACAGCTAAACGTGTAAGTGATATTCACGCTTTATCTGTACATCCAGCATGTATGCGGTTCACCCCAGGGAACCTGGGGGTGACGCTGAGACCGAATCCTGCATTTGTTCCTAAGGTTGTTAAACCATGCTCCCCAGTGGAACTGTCAGCTTTTCAGCCACCTCCCTATGGTTCTGCAGAACAGCAGCGGTTACACATGCTGTGCCCTGTCCGTGCCTTACACACATATGTGGAAAGGACGAGGAGCTTTAGAAAAGGGGATCAGTTGTTTGTGTCCTGGGCTAAGCCCCACTGGGGCAAACCTGTCACCAAACAAAGACTTTCTCACTGGATAGTGGATGCCATTGCATTGGCCTACTCCAGCTCAGGCCTTCAGGTTCCGACTGGTTTACGGGCACATTCTACCAGAGGTCTCGCGACCTCTTGGGCCCTGTTCAAGGGAGTCTCTATCCAAGACATCTGCGCTGCAGCTAGCTGGTCTTCTCCCCTCACATTTGCGAGGTACTACAGGTTGGATGTCACATCCCCTGGCCTGACCCACGCTGTCTTGAGCGTGGGCTCCAATGTGGATCTCACTTTTAAGTGAGGGGGGGGCTGGTGGTCAGTCACCGAGATAAGCTTGTCTGGCAATACGGGAGTCTCCATATCCCATAGTGAGACATCGAAACGAATGCTAAGAAAGAGAACTTTAGGTTACTTTCGTAACCCCGGTTCTCTGAGTAGCATGAGTGAGATGTCTCACCAGACCGCCCTTCTTGCTACTGGGGTGAAGCGAGAAGAGGTGTGCTTGTTTTGAATGACGTGTGACGCCGCGTCCACCTTATTTAAGGTGCGGCACCTTGACGCGGACGTCACGACTGCCAGCCTATCAGGGCTGGCGAATTGGAATAAGTGCTTCTGTGAATACGCGCGAGGGGCGTATCCCATAGTGAGACATCTCACTCATGCTACTCAGAGAACCCCGGTTCTCTGTACAATATAATATACAATATTATTGTATATTGTATTATTAAATAGTGATTCTCTGTACAAATCCATCAATCAGCAGGTTAATTTATATGCTCCGCATTCATGCCATGCTTTGCATTGAACATTTATGGTTGAAAGTGGGCTGTGGAGGGTGTATACCTAATCTACGTGCAACCGATTTTGAAGACCAAAGAATCCATGTAGTTTTGTTTGTTGAAAATGCTAAAAATGGATACTTGATTTTGTATTTATTATTAGTGTAGGCACTTTGCCTGTTTTTGGTTCAAACTTGAATTAACATTTTTATTTTTGCAATTTGCCTGTCCTTTGTTTTAAATGGACACAAACTTGATTTCTTTATTAAAGTTTATTAAATACATTTTTGAATGAAGAATAGTTCTTTATTTTCTTTATTGTCAGTCATCCCATGCCACGAATGAAAAAGCTAATGGCTAAATAAGAGTCAGAGTATTTGTGTGATTCATAATCCGATTAGTTGATTATTCGTTTCAATAATCTGTGATTAATCGATTATCAGAATAGCCGTTAGTTGCAGCCCTATTGGTCATTGTCTTGATGAAAACAAACCACTGAAACTGTGCCTAATGAATCACAAGCACGAGTTGTTAAATGTAGTGCGACTCTAACATGCATGAATACAGTTGTATTTTATTTGCACTTTTAAATAACCCTTTATTGGTCATTGTCTTATTTTTACTTTTAATTAACTCTTCATGGGTTATTGTCTGTGGCAGTGGACCTTGCCACGGGGCTCTCCAACACACAGCCAGAGACGGAAGTGTTTGTTTTTAGCATACTTTATTGAACCACCAAAAATAAATCAACCATAAAGTGACTAGCTTTTCAGCTTGGTCCAGGCTTCTCTCAAGTGTCTCAGTCTCCCCAGTGTCTGATCCTCTGACGCTGCCTTTTAAGCACAAGGACCAATCAGCTAACAACTCTCACCTTCGCTGATTCATCCGCTGTGGTGCAGGTGAGGGTTCTCTCCTAGCCCCCTCACCTCCACATTGTCTTTTGTTTGTAGTTTTAAATAACCCTATATTGGTTGTCTTTTATTTGCAATAAGAAATTATATTATTGTATATTGTATTATTAAATAATAAGCCTTTATTGGTTATTGTCTTTTAATAACAAATACTATTAATATTATATATATATATTATATTATTATATATAATAAAATATGATTGTATAACTGAAAGGTTGTTAGAGATTTAGTTGTTTGTTACTCCTAAAAGCATTTTAAAGCCAACCTCACAATGTTCCTTTAAATTATGTTGAACTTTTCACCTCTACCTCACAATTTGCACTGTTTGCAACATTTACAATTGGGGAACTTCAGTTGGAGTTAACGTTTTTGGTTACCTTTTTATTTATTGGTTAATAATGTATCCTGTCGGCAAAGAACAGAAATGTGAGGCTGCAGTGATGCAGACTCCCAAACACAGGACAATTGAAGATTGAAAAATGGGGCCTGGTCGGATGAGTCTGAATTTCTGCTGAGGCTGCAGATGGTAGAGTCACAATCTGGAGGAATCCAACCGTCCAGGCTGCTGGTGTTGGTGTGAATGTGTGGGGAATCTTTCCTTGTCTCAACTTTTGACCTTAATACCAATCAATAATGAGTGTTGTTGCTGACCATGGTCATCCCTTCAGGGACAGTTTACCATTTGCTTATCGTGATCCCCAGCAGGATAATGCTGGTTTTAAGAAAATGACAATGAGACTAATGAACTTCAGTTTGGGATGTAGTAGTGGCATACAAATCTTCCTCCACTGCTACAATGATTTAGTATTCAGGGGTGGACTAGAAGCAGCAGTATTGATAATGTTTTTGTTGCCTAAAAAATTTGTGGCACCTGATTTGCTGTTAAACCAACCAGACAAAAGCTTTCTATCATTTCATTATAAACCACTTCATGAGCTATACGTATGCAGGAAACAGTCTCCTGTCTCATACCCATCTACATCAGAATCATAATCTGAATTATTTTTATTGCCATGTATATTTGCACATACAGGAAATTGCCTTTGATTGGTTGGTGCACTTTACAAACAACAAATTAAAAACATCAATATCGAACAATATAACAATATAAAAAAAAAAACAATATATACAGTAGAAGAGCCCCACTGCCATGGGGAAAAAACTGTTCAGGTGATGCAAGGTTTTAGTCCTGATGGCCCGGAACCTTTCTCCGGACGGGAGTCTCTGGAACAGGTGGTGAGCGGGATGGGAAGGATCAGCGATGATCTTGCCTGCTCTCTTACTGGTCCTGGAGTGGAACAGGTCTAGGAGAGCCGGCAGGTCACAGCCGATGACCTTCTCAGCTGACCGGATGATCCGCTGCAGTCTGCCCTTATCCTTGGCAGTGGAGGCAGCGAACCAGACAGTGATGGATGAGGTGAGGATTGACTCAATGATGGCTGTGTAGAAGTCAACCATCACTTTCCGCGGCATGTTGAATTTCCTCAGTTGCTGCAGGAAGAACATCCTCTGCTGGGCCTTCTTGATGGTGGAGGTGATGTTCTCCGCCCATCTCAGGTCCTGTGCAATCTGGTAGGTATTAGAAAAGCAAGAATCCCAAGTGTTTTTAATTTAGAATAAAAAAAAGAACATTCTTCTTATTTCCAAGTTAATGATAATAACTTTTTAATGTGATATTTATTAAAAAGAAGTATAGCTGCTCATCTAACTGCAAACACACATTTTCTTTCCATACATATATAAACACTCAACACAAACAAAAACCAAAAAATATTATCAATTGTAACCCTTGGTTACACTAGAATAAGTGTTAGTCTGGACCAGGATAGGAGATTCTAGGTAAGTAGGAGCCCTGGAGTTGAGAATCAATAATAAGAAATACAAAAATACAATTTCTATAAATTAACTTATATTTAAACATAACAGCAGTTCAACTTGGTTTGACAATAGAATACATCAAAAATTCTCCCCAAAATAATAAACAGAAATAAATAAAAGAAAAGTGTGCACAAAAGTCAATTCAAAGTCTGTCAGTCAAGTCATAAATGTCAGTTTGTAGATGGTTGTTGGGTCCAATCCGTCTTTGTACAGGGTTTGTCCTACCACACTGTGGAGTGCAGAACGTGAAAGTCCAATCTCTTCTGAAAGATCGTAGGGTAGCTTGCCACCAGTTAACTGGAATCTTGGTTCCTCGATGTCCTCTTTGACACCGGAGAATTATTTTCCTCAGAATCAAAGACCTGACCGTTGATCCGTAAGAATCCCTGTACCTTTCAACAGGTCAGCAGGATTACTTCACTCATCTACACAGATTATGATCTGACCAAAACCAAGAGCATGCGTCTAGCTCGAGTGATCTAAAATGGCGGGGCGAATGTAGACAGGTAATGACGCTTGACACAGAGTAGGTGAGTTAGATGACTGGTACCTCCCCCTACTGGCTAGAAACGTAACAGCATGTCAAAGTCTACATTCTCCCTTTCTCTCAATATTTACTCACTGGTTTTATAATGTGGGCTACATCTTCCCCCCCTAAACTCATGCACGTCCCGTTGCATGGCAGTGGTTGGGCAATTACTGCTTGATGGGACTGCACAGAGTGGAAGTGCTCAGTCTCACTTATAACATCAGTAAATGCTGTGGTTAGACCCTGGAACAGAGACTGCACAACAGCTATCAATGGGTTTCCAGGTTTCACATACTGGAGTCTGCTAGGCTGCTGCCTATTCCTAACTGAACGTCTGGCAGAACTAGGCTGATTGTCACTGCAAGGCTGCGACCGTTTTCTTTTTACTCTTGATCACAAGGGGACTGCTTAACAGGCTCATTACTGGTTTCGGGAATGAGATAGCCACAAGGGAGTAATAGGTACCTATGTAGGGTTCTGAGTGGACCGTCCCTGTTTTCAGGTCTAATGGTGTACACTGGGAGGGTTCCAGCCCTTTTTACCACTACATAGACAGTGGACTCCCACTTGTCCATAATCTTATGCTTCCCTCGAAGACGAACATTCCTGACCAGCACTCGATCACCAGCTTCTAAATCTGAAACAGTTACACGTTTGTCAAATCTGGTTTTATTCTTTTCTGCTACCTTGGCAGCATTACCTATGGCTAGCCTGTAGCTCTCTTCAAGATGGGACTTGAGGTTTTGCACATATTGGGAGTGTGATGTGTGTTGCCCCCCTTTCACAGGTAACCCAAATGCCAAGTCAACCGGCAAGCGGGGCTGACGGCCAAACATTAGCTCGTAAGGCGTGAATCCTGTCACCTCATTCTTGGTGCAATTGTAAGCGTGTACCAAAGGTTTTACAAAATCACGCCAGTGAGATTTCTCCTGTTCTTGACGAGTGCCTAACATATCCAACAAAGTGAGATTAAATCGCTCCACAGGATTACCCCGGGGATGGTATGGAGTAGTCCTCCCCTTATGTATGTTAGCCATCTGACAGAGCTCCTTTATAGTGTGTGATTCAAAGTCTCGTCCCTGATAGCTGTGTAACCTCTCAGGGAACCCGTAATGCACAATGAGATTGTCCTAAAGACATTTCGCAACCGTGCAGGCCTTCTGGTTCGGCGTTGGAATAGCAACCGCAAACTTGGTAAAGTGATCTGTAATCACAAGGATGTCTTTGGTCCCACTTTTGTCTGGCTCAAGCGAGAGAAAATCCATACAGACTAACTCAAGGGGTTGTGTGTGTGTTAATATTGACTAAGGGTGCCGCTTTCTCAGGCAAGGCCTTTCTGCGAACACACCTGCCACAAGTCTTTACTTTCCTCTCTACATCCAAAGCCATTCTTGGCCAGTAAAATCGAGTACGCACAAGATCTAACGTGCGGTCAATCCCCATGTGACCCATGTGGTCATGCAGGCTGGTCAAGACGGTCTCCCGGAGTTCAACTGGCAACACAAGCTGGTGCAATGTTTGAGACCCTACTTGGCGCTTTCTGTACAAGATGTTGTCAAGGAGTTCTAAGCAACTTAGCTCTCGAAGCAGGAGTGGAAGATCTGGAAGCTCATGCCTCACAGTTGGAGGTGGACTCACTCCCTGTTCGATCTGATGTATAACATGCTTGAGACACTGGTCAGCCCGCTGCTTAAACATCAACTCTGCCTCGGTTAGATGAGGAATTACTGGCAATCCTCCAAGTTTATCCTCTTCCCCATAGCTGTCAGGCACAGCTCCTGGGGACATAGCAAGAGCCTCAACAAAAGCAACACCACTAGCGCAGCTGTGGTCGACATTGCTGACACTATAGACAAGTTGTTTCTCACAAATGGCTTGCACCACATCATGATCCGCTGCATCAATGTTCCCAGGATCAGAAAGATGACCCTTTGCAAACTGATAGATGCGTTCTCGCTCTTTTCGTGATTTTTGGTCATCAACAAGAGGTCCATGAGATCTGCGGGATAATGCATCTGCATCAGCGTTTTGCTTCCCAGGGTGATACAGAAGATTGAAAGTGAAGGTTGACAAAGCTGCAAGCCATCTATAGCTGGTTGCATCAAGTTTTGCAGATGTCAGTAAGTAAGTTATAGGATTATTGTCAGTGACTACAGTGAAATGGTTGCCATACAAATAGTCACTAAACTTCTCTGTCACTGACCACTTGAGTGCCAGGAATTCTAGCTTGTGCGCTGGGTAGTGAGACTCACTCCGTGACAGGCCCCTACTTGCATAGGCAATGACCCGTTTCTGCCCCTCCTGCTCTTGATACAAAACAGCACCAAGGCCAATGGCGCTTGCATCGGTGTGTAGCACATACGGTTTCTCTGGATCTGCATCTGGATCTGCAAACCCTAAAACAGGAGCGGTTCAGCTCTGGTTTCAATAGTTGCATCTAAGGGACGTTGCTGAGTCACTCCAGCCCCTATTTGTCCCACAACAAGGGCGGAATCTAGTTTAAAGAAGGGTTGGAGTCCCTGGGATAGTTTTGCCTGTCCCATGCGTGTCGCTTTTCCTCCAACTGCTTCCTCTTGTCACTTACTAGAGCAGGGTTTGCAGCATTGGTGCAAGACGTGGCAATGTGCCCATCCTCCCCGCAGTGAAAGCAATACCAGGGCCTAGGTTTGCTGGTCTGCTTCTCTTTTGTCTGCCTCATCACCTCTGTATTTGCACCACTAGGCTTAGGTTCACCAGGAAACTTCCCAGCTTTCCCCTTTGTGCTAAAGACCTTTGTCTGTTTCTGTGATACAAAAGAAGCTAACTGGCTCTGCAGACTTGCCATTTGCCGTTTAAGACCTTCGATGGCGCTGGGTTGAGTCTCTAACTCCTCTTTTGGTTCTACACAGTTACAAGTGCTCTGAGAGTGAACATTGACTCGCTGTTTTGTGGAGCCGATGTGATTTCTCATTCTATCAGCCTTTGCTGCTTGTCTATCTTCTTCAGTGCTCAGCATTAGCAAAAAGTCTGCAAAGGATGGTGGATTACTTTTCCTTTGCTCAAGTTGCAGTTTACCAAGCAGTGCACTATCCCAGCACCCCCTACAGAATTGCTTCAGGAGGTGTTTCTCTAAATTTTCAGGTGCAACCCCTCCCCTCTTTACAGCTAAGTTTGTGCAAACTGCAGTCGATGAAGGAAAGTTGATGGTTTTTCACCAGGATCTTGGAGAGTGTTCATAAACTGAGCAAAAAGCTCCTCCCCATCCTCAACCACACCAAAAGCTGAGTCTAATAGCGTTAGATAGGCTACAGGGGGAGATTTGGGGCTCAGTCCCTTAACTAGGTCAGCTGCAGGGGAGAGCAAGCTCTCTAGAATCCTTCTAGATAGCTGAATATGAGGCATGCTTGGATCACTGAGGAGTAGTTTGATTTGTGAACGCCAAGTATCATAGTCTGTCTCATTATTAGGCCTGGGGGTCTTTCCAGAGAAGGAGCGGAGCCGCACTGGGGAATGAACATGTGCCCCTATGTCCTCTCTCCTTAGAATGTGCTCAACCACGACCTTCTGAATTTCTGGTGGATTCACATCACTAATCGTAATGGATGGAGACTTTGGTCCAGCAAACTGTGTAACCGTGACAACACCACCTTCGTCTTTTCGAAAAGGGTCTGAAAGCAAGTGTGGCACGTCATCAACCGCATCGGTTTGCAATGGACCTGCAAGTGTCTCCTCTACAGGTTCAACAGTCTCAATGATCTGTGACATCATCTCTCTTAATACTTCTTCGAAGTCTTTTTCACTTAGTAGACCCCCCCCCCCCCCCACCTTAGTAGTATACACACTGGCTAGTGTCCTTATATGGTATACAACACTTGGATCATCATCTAGTGTGTGCTTGTATGGCAAAAGGGGTTCTAGAGCTTCTATAACCAAGCTGCTTGAATATTCAACGATCAGGTTTTGATAGAACTCTGAGGTAGCATCATCAACTGGTATTATTCTCTGAATAGCACCATACTTCCTCAAGAAATCAAGCACTCTCTCATCTCTTTATTAATTGGTTGTTCCACTTAAAATAACTGCATTGGGAATCTTAACCCCTGACTGCTGTATGAAGTCCATTTTACAATCTCCCAATACTGATACTCAATTTACCCTGGGCTCCTGGCTAGCTCGCCAATTATGTAACCCTTGGTTACACTAGAATAAGTGTTAGTCTGGACCAGGATAGGAGATTCTAGGTAAGTAGGAGCCCTGGAGTTGAGAATCAATAATGAGAAATACAAAAATACAATTTCTTTAAATTAACTTATATTTAAACATAACAGCAGTTCAACTTGGTTTGACAATAGAATACATCAAAAATTCTCCCCAAAATAATAAACAGAAATAAATAAAAGAAAAGTGTGCACATAAAAGTCAATTCAAAGTCTGTCAGTCAAGTCATAAATGTCAGTTTGTAGATTGTTGTTGGGTCCAATCCGTCTTTGTACAGGGTCTGTCCTACCACACTGTGGAGTGCAGAACGTGAAAGTCCAATCTCTTCTGAAAGATCGTAGGGTAGCTCGCCACCAGTTAACTGGAATCTTGGTTCCTCGATGTCCTCTTTGACACCGGAGAATTCTTTTCCTCAGAATCAAAAACCTGACCGTTGATCCGTAAGAATCCCTGCACCTTTCAACAGGTCAGCAGGATTACTTCACTCATCTACACAGATTATGATCTGACCAAAACCAAGAGCATGCGTCTAGCTCGAGTGATCTAAAATGGCGGGGCGAATGTAGACAGGTAATGACGCTTGACACAGAGTAGGTGAGTTAGATGACTGGTACCTCCCCCTACTGGCTAGAAACGTAACAGCATGTCAAAGTCTACATTCTCCCTTTCTCTCAATATGTGCTCACTGGTTTTATAATGTGGGCTACACAATGATTATAATAAATGGGTTTTTGAAGCCTTACATGATGTATGTGTGAGAAATATGATGAAAAAGGGGAAGGGCAGACGATTGTGAATGTAGCAGTAAAAAAACTAATCCTGTTTGTCAGATGGTCTACCATCATAATCCTGACTGATTCACATCACAGTTGTAATGATCACAGTAATGATGATGGGAGTAAATAGATGATGGCCTGATCACGTGTGATGATCACAGACTTGTCATCTGTAAATTAATCTAGTAATGTGTTCCTGTGTGCATTATATGTTATTTAATCCTTAGTTCTTCGTATTCAGTCTTTTATTTACTTGTTTCCATATTCTGCTGCATGACATGTGAGCGCTTTGATGCAGTGAGTTAGTTTTTCATTTCATTTTAGGACAGCTTCTTTCAGCAGACAGATGCTGTAGATTTACTTAAATCCTCCATGAGTGTTATTTTGACCCCAGAAGGAGTTTGTTATTAGGCAGTGTTTTTCAGTGTTTATTCAGCAAATCCTGAATTTTCAATGTAGAGATGAATTATTCTCCCCTGTTGTGATTTACTGAGTTTCCTTTTCTGCCATACCCAATGATTGTTAATTATTGTTCAATTCAAACTTTAACAAATAAATTCTGCATGCAACTTAAGGTAAGTCTTGTCCAGATGTAAATATACATATACCATTCATGTCATTTCCTGTCCCTGTGGCATCCTTTGGGAGAGGTGGGCAGCCTGGAGGAGTTCAATCTGGTGCAGTGTGGCTGTGCAGAGCTGAGTGCTGAAGAGCAGGGGCTGCTCAAACTGTTACAGCACAGCTTTGATGATGAGTAGGTGGACCTGGACCTCAACATGGATCTGCTGCACAACATCTGCTCCACCACCTGTGATGGTGAGCCTCCACGTCAACTGGATTTTAACAACATGCATATTGAGCAATGTATTTCATTGCTAAAAGAGAAGATCCACTCTAAATTCAACCCATTAATTAACATTTCTATTCACCTTGATCAAGGTGAGGCAAGCAAGAGCAGAGAGTACCGGCTGATACAGGCTAAAGTGTGTCTAAAGGCCGGCACATGCTTCTGTGTTTTCATGGGCCCGCAAGAGCCCTTCCAGGCCCCTGACGTGCTTATGTATCCCTTCTTACGAGGAGCCGCAGTGGCTATGTAAATAAACAGTCAACGAAGAAGAAAGTAGGCGTCTCTAAGGTCGTCTTCGACAAAAAACATTACTCCGCCTAGTTTTCTGGGGGGGAATTGCTTTGTAACACGCGCAACGGTTTGAGAAGCATGAATGACAACGAGTCCTTCGACACAGCTGCCTTTACCCTTAACTCCAACACACACGAACAAGCAGGCATTCAAGCTGACCTAGAACTATCTAGAAGTTCATAATCCCAATAAATTATGATAATATTTGATGTGACCATTGAACAGTGGAATAAAGGAATGAAAGGGGAATCGGTGCTGCTTGAAGTTTAAATAAAAATTGGTGTACCAATTCAAGCCAAATTAGCCAGTAGGTGTCAGGATCCCTTTCCTCTCTCTTTTTTTCTATTGTTTCTTCTTTGCTGTTGCCCTCCCGTCTGTGTTTGTGAGTGTGTTTGTGGACGGGGGGGGTTGTCTGGGCATGGCCTCTAGAGCTCAGCTGATTGCCTGCACACCAGTGTCTCATTCTCCTCATCAACTTTAGCAGCATTTACACCCAGCTCTTCTCTCTAAACTAAAAAAAAGAATACATTGGATTAACACAATTCAATCGTGAATAGTGGTTGCACATAGACAATTTGCTTTGGTTTTAATCTACAAAATTGTGCTAAATCAATACAAATGACTTATGTTGAATAAAAACAAGTATTTTGTGTTATACAAAGTAATTCAAATTTAGCTTAATAAAGTAAATTAAACACTTTAGTTACTTTACTCCATTACAACTTGATAACGTTATTTCAATTCAAGTCAAACTATTATACCACTTAAGTCCAACACTATTAGATCTCTCTTATCTGACTTCTATTTCAGTGAATTAATTATTGTCTAATACCTCTCAAATAACCAATATAATCATATTTATAATCATGATATAACCCACTTATTTACTCCTTTTAGTGCCACAATTATTATCAGAAGACCTCCTTAAACTTTACTCATGCTTTTTTTAAACTACTGACTAATGACTACTGTAATGCACTGTATTCAGGATTACCGTCAAAATCCATTGATAGACTCAATCTTGTACAATATATAGCAGCCAGGGTTTTACCGAGAAATAGGAAAAGAGATTACATTACTCCGGTTTTGACGTATTTACACTGGGTGCCAGTATCACTGAGGGTGGATTTTAAAATAATTTTCCAGACACACAATTGTGTTCTTCCTGTATCGATTCTTTGGAAACACATACAGGAAGTGTTGCTAACATTTACGTTTGAGACATAAATTCATCAGATAAACATTCAAACTCAGGTGACGGATCATTTTCTCTATTTATTCTGATGTGAATTAGATATTCTTCTAGCTCCGTCACCAGTAGCGGGAACAGCGCTATGGAACAACATACAACTGACACACGGCTGATCTGCGGCGCAACCGCAGCCTGTGAATCCAGAGAGATACGGATTGTGTGAGCAGCGAAACTTACCAGAGTAAACGGCAGATACACGCAGTGTACTCGCTAAGTGTTTCTGGCGCAGTTGGTGTGGGCCAGGTGAAATATACCAGACACCAGCCACGTATAAGTTGCATACCTCCCAACAATGCCCTTACCCCTCAACGCGTAAACATGATGCAAGCCCAATAAAATAATTATCTATTAAAGTCCCTCTTTCCGAAGCTAACCCTGCTTAAACAAGCCAATTCAACAGGTAACCAACACACCTATGAAGTTAAATCGTGCCACTATAACCGCTATTTATGAATACATTGAAGACATAATCATTCAGTATCATCTTATCAAGGTTGGCTTACCAATGCAAAGAAATGCACCGAAAAAGTTTCAGTTGGGCACCGTAGTCACAACGATGTAACAATGATGGTGCCTGACAAGGAGGAAACCGGCAGTCACAGCGATAAAACGCCAGCACAAATAACGTTCATTAGCTTATTAGCTTATGTTGGTGACTCGCAGGATTGTACAACACACAGATACGCATTAACCAGGACTTAACTGTATTCAAGAAATAGATACCTACCGAGTTCAGCCGAAAGACGGCGAGATAGTCTGTTTTTTCCCTCACTAACGATCCAGCTGTATTCCAAGCCATGGTCACCAAGTTTTGAATGAGTTTTCCTGAACCACTTTGTCTTCTTTTACCTGGACGACATCCTTATCTTTTCTAAATCCAAGGCAGAACATGTCTTCCACGTCCGGCATGTGCTCTAATGCCTACATGAAACAAGCTCTTTGTCAAAGGAGGAAAAATGTGAGTTAATTTCAGGTCAGTCTGCTTCTTGGGTTATTTAATAGAGAGCGGGCAGGTGAATACAGACCCTGAGAAGATTTACAGTTGCCAGTTTGCCCTAGCCCATATCCAGGAGCTTCTGAGGTTCTTCGGTTATTCCAACTTCTACAGACGCTTCATCAGGAACTTCCGTTGAGTTTTCACCCCTTTCCCCAGACTGACCTCCACCCCCTTCTCCTGGTCCCTCGAGTCTGAGGAGGCATTTAATAGGGTCAAAGCCCTCTTCACCTCAGCCCCCCATTGTCGTCTTACCCAACCCGTCGAAACAGTTCATTGATTCCATTCAGAAACTGCATACCTGCGCTTTCTTATCACTTTGTCTGTATAAGTGTAACTACATAATGGGGGACCGGAAGCTCTTGGCAGTAATACTAGCTTTGGAAGAGCGGAGACCATGGCTGGAAGGACCTGAATATCCTTTTTTGGTTTAGACATGAGTCTCGCAATCCCTACCGAAGAGTCCACTACCGGTCCGAATCCTATCAAAACCTCATCCTCCATTGTGGCAGCACTCACTTGGGAAACTGAGCAAGTAGTAGTCAGTACAGACTCCCCCTGGTCTTGGGTTCAGTTAACAAGTTTTCAAGTTTTCAGTTTTGACCTCCCCTAACCAACTTGGACATTTAAGAGCATTTTGAGAAATAGTTTTCATTATTAATTTTGTAGAAGTAATGGTAAATTATTTGTACACATTTAACTTTTAGCAGTTTTTCTCTGAACACTATAAACAGGACTCTCCACCACCATCATCAAAACATCAGATGAAGCAATGATGGTGAGGTTCATCCCACCAGTGGAGTTCTATGTAAAGAACATCGAGGCTTTGCTGGATGAATAATTTGTCTACCATATACTTGTGAAGAGAGCCCTATGGTGCACTTCAACATTACATTTTGTAATCAACAATGAAAAACCACGAAAATAAGTGACTATATTCATAGTGCAATTTATTGGATTTGAAATCAGGCATCTCCTCCTGTCATCTCCAAACACATATCCTCAGTCATTTACACTTCTGAAGGAAGCTTACCTGCCTGTCATAAGGAAGTCCTTTTTTTGTGTGTCGGTGAGTTCAATGTGTAGATAATTACAAGAAGCTATCTGTCTTTGCCCCCTTAGGGTTTACTATACAGGCTGGAAACGGTGATGTCAATTAATTCCGCAGCTTTTTTATGACATTCCCAGCACCTCTTATCATTTCAGGTGTAAAAATCGATAAGGGACAAATTTTGCAGCTGATAAACTTTGGCCCTGCTGTGTGTGTGTGACCTATTAATGCAGTGGTATGACGGAAACACACTCACAAAAACAGTCACATACACACACCATAAAGAAGTAAAGAAATAGATCTTCATGTATTGTGGCACTAGCTGAAGAGACAACTTGGTCATCCTCTCTCAATCCTAGACTGAGGATCTCTTTATCTATGACCAACTCTTTGAGGGGCAGTTTATAGAAAAATGAGTAAGGAATCTGGAGATGAACAGAGGGAGGAGGAAGAGGAGGAGACTGCGTGAGTAAAGGGAGGTAAACAAAGACTGTCACCAAACAGCCAAGTGCTCTTTGTCACAGAAAACAGCTCTGGCAGAGCGAGGACGAAGGTGTGGGTTTGTGTCAGGATGTCTGCACTGAGTGTGTGTGTGTGTGTGTGTGAGTGAATAAAAGGGATGGTAGGAATTATGGGAAGGCGTGGGCTGTTACTAGGAGGGGTGCAACATGGGAGGTAAGGTCAAATAAAGTTCAACGCTAAGTGAGTGAACCCAGACTCACTGTCACACACATGCATGTGTGCGTACATGCACACACAGCATAGTGGAGTCCAGAATTTAGCATTTTGGGGGATAAAGCCCTGGTGCCTTTTTTGCTTAGAAAGACACTGACTCACACACATACACTAGCATACAGTTGATGAGCTTATCTTGCCTGAATGTCGCCTATTCAGTTTTTTGCCAACAGTGCAGACAAAGCCGAGGGACAAAGAACAGAAGACACTGTAAATCCATTCATGTTTGAGAGAATGTGTGTGTGTGTGTGAGGATAATGTCCATATGCATCTTCTGATTCAGCTGATGCGTATTAATTTGTCACTTTTCAAAGTCGAGTGTCCTGCTTACTTCGGTGATTTGAGAATCATGGAGCAGCCTTTTGGGTTAGGGTACGAGAGTTTGTCATCATTCCCCAACAGAGAGCATACAAATGCAATAACATTGAGAACAGCGCCACCTTTCAATTGTAATGCCCAAATTGGTTATTGAAGCAGTACTTGTAAGCATACTGGCAAGATTCTTACCCTGTCACGTGGAAGACCGGGGTTCTTCATTACAGTGGTTTTGCTCTCAGAGGTTGACAATGCTCCCTTCCCTTGTAACAACAGAGTCTTCAACCATGAGTGTAATCACAGTGGTTCCTCGATAACAACAATTTCATAACACTCACATACAATCAGCCTGCTCTCTCTGAGAATGTGTCAAATCCCCACACATTTGGATTAAACCTCAACTGATTTCAACTCGCACAAAAGGCATATACTTCAACGGTGATCGAGCCACTGGGTGACAGTGAACTTTTTCTCTATTTTTGACTTTATCCAGTTTTGAATCTCTCGTATGATATCTCGAAGGACTCTATAGTAAATTCCCCCTTTGTATTTGGCTCCTCCATGAAAAATGCTTATTGGACTCACTTTGAATTGGTACAGATTTCAGTGTTTTGCCCTGATGGTAGGGCAGTTTCTGTAGTGCAGTGGTTAACATTGTTAACTAGCGAACGGTCCCCAGTTCAAAACTGGGCAGAATCAGTTTCTTTGTCATAATTTGCTTTCCAACACAGTGTGGTCAGATTGTGCTGGCAGACAATTGTTGTGACCCATAACTTCTGCATCTCTGTTCCATAAATTGTGTTTCATAGATCCTCTTTGCGATTATGCACAAGCAAGTTACTGCTCTCTTTTAGAAAAGTTTGGGACAGTAAGCGGTACTTCAATTATCACCAAGAACTCAAATGCCACACATTTGGATTTTGCTCCTCTGATGAGAAGAGATGAATGGGACTTAGAGTGTATAGATGTATTATCCAGTGTCAATAAAGAATGTTATGTGGCATGTCAGTTTCTATACTGGTTATCAAAAAAGTAAATGTTCCTTTTTAAAATCCAGTTTCCTGGAGTAGAAAGCCAGTACAACAGACAGTTTGTCATCATTACCCAGTAGCATACAATGCAATAACATTCAGATCAGCGCCACATTTCCATTGACATGGCCAAATTTAGTCTTACAGCAGTCCTCGTAAGTATAGTGGCAAGCATCTACGCCTGTCACATGGAAGACCGGATTTGATTTGTTTATGGGAAAGACATCTTCACCTCTCCCTACGATGCTTAATACCTGATTGCAGCAAACTGCTGTGAAGATGATCGTTGGAAAAATAAATCCAGAATTGTAACGTTCTTTAGAGCAATGGTGAATAATTGCTTGTATCATGGCAAGTTTTTGATCCAAGATACTGCCTTGACTGAATAGATTTAAATCAAATTGAAAGTCTCTTCTGTGTCCTGTCTCCCTAGATCAAACATTTGGTCATTTGATTATTAAAAGAAAAATTGAGTTGTGTTTGGAGAGAGGAGGATCAAACTGACCAGTTTCTTCCCCAAAATACAGATGACACTCATGTTAACTTGGATTTATCTAATGTGTCGTCAGAGATGCAGGAGCAACTGCTGGCCATTATTCCTCCAGATTTGTTTGTGGACAAACCAGGGTACACCTGCTTGATGGAGCACCGTATTACCCTTAAGGATCTGACCCTAAGCCATCAAAGATTGTACAGAGTTACTGAGCGGTTTCTTCCTGCATTAAAGGATGAACTCAAAGTGATGAAGTTATTAGGTGTTATTGAAAGGTCAAAGAGTGAGTGGAATAGTCCGATAGTGCTGGACCTGAAAAAGAATGTCCATTAGATTTTCCATTGACTTTTGTAAGTTGAAGTCTCAAACTTTGAGGCATATCCTACACCAAGACTAGATTACCGTATTGAGCACATTTGTAAAGCCCAGTACATTAGTACATAAGACCTTTATAGATGTTAGTTTCTTTAGTCTCACATAGGAGGATCATGGGCAGCATCTCAAAGTGCTTCTGCAGCGCCTTCATCAAGTCGGTTGACAGTTCAGAAAACATTTAATTGAAATAGTGTTGTTTAAGGGTGTACACAATCTGTGGCATATACCCACCTATTTTAAATCAGCATAGCACATATCCACTTGTAATTAAAATGCTGTGGGCATCATTCATTCATATTCTACAAGCCATATCCTGCAAGCATCACGTGCCTTACTCTGCCTTTGATTAATTAGTTAGGACAATCATTTTAGAGTAATGCAATCGGAGGCAAAAGTAGGGCGTGTCGTATCTGTGTTTGTCCTCCTGGTAAAACATCACCCGCCCTAGTTTGTGACCTCAATCTCAATTGCACTTGGGTTATGCAGCAGGTCAATGATCCGAAACACACCAGTAAGTCACCTTTGAATGGCTAAAAAAATCCAAAATTAAGGTTTTGGAGTGGCCTAGTCAAAGTTCGGACTTAAATCCGATTGAGATGCTGTTGCATGACCTTAAACAAGCTGTTTATACTAAAAAAACCTACGAAGGGGCTGAATATTATTCTATTCTGCAAAGAAGAGTGGGCCAAAAATCCCCCACAGCGATGTGAAAGACTCATTGCCAGTTATCGCAAATGCTTGATTGCAGTTGTTGCCACCGAGGGTGGCACACCCAGTTATTAGGTTTAGGGGGCAATTACTTTTTCACATAGGACCAGGTAGGTTTGGATAGCTTTTTTCCATTAATAAATTAAATCATCTTTTACAAAAACTGCATTTAAAAAAAAAACTAATAAAAATAATGATCTGAAACATTTAAGTGTGACAAATATGCAAAAACATGAGAAACCAGGAAGGGGGCAAATACTTTTTCACAGCACTGTATATATATATATATGGCGGGTTTCTGACCAATGTTTAATTAAATTCTGCTTTTGTTGTTGCTCTGATATTCAGTTGTATGAGACAGTTGAGCAGACACAGAACTAGTGCAGCAGAATAACAATCATCTTTGTAGGTTCAATCCAGGCCAACATCAGCACCTATATGGTCCCATATGTACATGCAACTGTGTTTGTGTGCGTGCGTATGTTTGTGTGTGTGTGTGTAAAATCCCAAAAAGTAGAGTAATGTTTCCCGGCACACAGCTGCTAAGTGACAACAAAAGGCCTGTCACCATGATTAATGACAGGGGAAGTTTCCCTGCATGCTTGCTGTGTGCAGTAGGACTGTAGGAGCAGCTTCCAATGGAGCAGTGTGCACACACGGACAGGCGTGAACGTGCATCTCTGTTGGTCTCTTTCTGTCTCATTCCTCGAGTTAATACCTTCACTTATGTCCGACCTTGCTCACTCGTAGCAGCTTTCCTTCTCTCCTGCAGGGCTTGCCCAGCTAACCTGATGTTTTTTGGCTCAGGAGAGGAAAGGACTGGAGGAGTAAAAGGAGGCGGACATGGCGCTATGACTCGAGAAAAGACAAAGGTGGAGCCACAACACAACATGACATATTTACCAAGGTTGCTTCAGAGACTATAGGCCACTTGACTTTTTGCCACGAAGTTGTTTTCACGCCTGACTCTGTGTAAACAAGGGCGGGCTGCTCTTTTCTTTGCTTGCTTTTAAGGTGAAAGAGACGGGGGGAGTCAGAAGAGAGGGAGAGAGTCTATTGATTACCGTTTGTGATTCTCCCATCTGGAAGCAAGCACCAAACGCAGCTGGGGTCAATCACATCAGCCATGGGTAGGAAATTGACGGCTCAACTCTATGGAAAAAATCCATACTTTAAGGTTTATTCCAGTGATTGGGATGCACAGCACAGCACAGCACCGCATGGGGCCGCGAAAGAAAAGAGAAAAAATAGCGTTGCATGAACCCAGAATAACTCTTTGTTTAACTTCATCTGAAAGTTCACAAGCATTCTTTCACACAAGTTTTCTTTAAAGGAGGAAGTTTCTAGTTTGTTTCACATTCTCACTAACCTACAGAAAAGAACCAAACTCTGTAGACCTAGAATAAACTATCTATTTTAATGTTATTCTCAACTGTGAAGAAGCCTTTGTGTGCGATAAATTAACAATTGATCATCAGTCAGATCTTTGTAATACTAATACACACATACACTCACACAAACGTTTGACTACTGTGCTTAAATAGATTTACCATGTGTCTATTTACTTTCAGGTACTTTTCACTTTTGCTCTACATATCTCAGCACATGTCTGTACTTGCTACTCCACTACATTTACAACGCATTGCATTGTAATCAATAACGAGAGGAAGATTGATCTGCTGATCAAATGAGAGTGGGCAGGTATTTTCGACCCAACCTCCTGCAGCAGCAGCAGCATCATTGGTGAAGAAAAAGTAATTTGGAAGAGGCAGAGACTCAACCTTTTGATATACACCATCCATGGCTGTTTTTAAAAGATTCTGTAGTATCTTGTACTGATCAAAACTTTCAGAAGTGTCGTAAAGTTGCCTTATTGAATACACATGGCAAGTACTTTTAAATATGTTAAGTATATAATTTAATGTGGTACTTTTACAAGAGTATGTTTTTGTCTATTTATTTAAGGATAAATCTCTCTCTCTCTTTCTCTCTCTCTATCTTTGTCCAATAAACTAATCTGATATCAATATCTAATACAACTATGGGATTATTATTATTACTAAGTGTCTATAGCAATTAAACATTATAATCTTTCACTTGTTACGAAAAAGTGGCATTGCTGTAATGAAGGAGTGTGGAACCTTTTTTCTATCAAGGGCCATTTGCATTTTGATAACATATTTCTAGGGCAATACTAAATCATTATAACATGAATCTCCACAGGGCTCCAGAATAACTTTTTACATTGGTTAAACTGATGCGCCGAACTTTGTCATTCAGATACACCATTTACACAGTTCCCATAAATATAGAATTTCCGATTCACAATGTCTCAATCCGATTCATTGATTGATTAATTTCAGGATATTTCATTGTGGAATACCAACTTTGCTTGGATATGTGCAAGGAAACCTAATGTGGTGCATTATTAAAAATATTAAGGTATACAATCCTTTCACAACACGTTTTGTTGCATGCTATATTGTTCCAGAAAATAGTGTGATTAATGATATTATTGTTCTTCATTTTGAAACCATTGAACTGATAATGCAGTAGCATATCATGCAACAGGCTACTCCCTTTAAAAGAGCAAATAACTAAATTTGCTTCCAAATTTGAATTAAAAATATAAACAATTATTATAAACACATTAAATGACCTCTCTGGCTCTGTTAACAAAAATAGCTCTGGAACAAAGATGTAACTTTTGGCACAGAAAATGTTACCAGCTCAGTAAACAGAATGGGATGGTTATGATTTAGTTGAGCTTTTATGTATCTATTGTATTAGATTAGTATTCCAAGGATTTAGCTTAGATTGTGTGCGTGCGTGTGCATGTGTGTGTGTGTGTACTCTAGAACGAATCAAACAAACACAAAGTAAAGATCAGTACCGCTCAGGTCCTACTATAACTTGTGCTGAGTGTTGGTGTTCATTGTTAAAGTGTAAAGTGAGCGTAGGTCAGCAGGAGTGTTGAGGGAGGAGATTCAGAAAGAGAAACCAACTGCTCGTTCATGTTAACAAGTTTTCCTCCATCATCTCCATCTTCTTTGTGAGTGAGTGGGGGCGGTGCCAGTCCGAGGACTCTGTGCATGTGAGTGTACATTACAACATAAACTCTGTCTCGCTCCCAGAGGAGATAAGAGAGAGACCAGTTCAATGAGGCGCAGAGCAAGGAAAAACATTTCCGCACTTCGAAGATTTGTTGTTGCATGTGGGTAAGTGTTTTTATGTATTTACGAATTGCCTCACAGGCCGGATCAAACAATCTTGCGGGCCGGTCATGGCTTGAAGGCCAGATGTTCCCCTCACCTGCTGTAATGCAACTGAACATAAAGAAAACTACTATTTTGTTTAAATACAATGAAATTATCCCTGAACCACTCTGACTGACAGAACCCCCAAAAATGTGTTTGGTGATATAAAATAACTTGATAATGTGGCTGTTTTCATGCTCCTCACTAAACTATAGGAAAGGGGAACTTTTTGTCACGCTGCCATTTTGGAGATGCACGGGTTTTACTGAAAAGCGGGATTTGTCACTTCCTGTTTTCACCCTGGCCACGCTGACAATAGAACCCTGAGAATTCTCTGAGCATGCTTTAACCAGAGGACAAAAGCAACACAGCCCCGCAGATAAAGAGAAACCCCCGAAGAGACACACTGGATGATGCTCTTGAACGAAACTCAGTCTGGGTGGAGCCGGCGTTCGTCGGCAGGCATGTTAATGAGGCCACGTCGCAGCTCGCTGTCTTCTGGGTTCAAGCTGGAAAAGTGTCCTCTCCCTGAATGCTGGAGACGACCACAGGGGAAGTGAACTGTCTCATACTGTCCCAGATGAACTCATTATCCAAGTAATGCATCTCTCCCTCACACACACACACACAAGACGATTGAGTAGAACAGCGAGACAGACACGTTTTTCTTTGACATGCTTCTTTCCTCCTGATTAAAGAGGGTTGGAGTTTTCTCTCTGCCAGGTAGAATGCAGTTTAAACATCACAACCTTGGTCAACTCCACAGCTGTCAAAGGCAGCGACTAGTAAAATGTGACCTCAGACTTAAAATCCAGCGAGAGACAGGTTCCCCTTCTTAATGCAAATCAACTAAATCAAATAGATTTCCTTTTTTTCCCGATTTTCGTTGAATGCGTTGCTGTCAATCTGCAGTCAGTGTTTGGCCCATGAATTCCTGCTAGCCATTGGCTTTCACTTGGCAGAGGGGCCTTTGGACGGAGTGTTCTGAAGATTCAAAGAACACACACTTACAAACATCCTGTACACAAACTCACACACACACTATGAGCCACACGGGGGGCAGCTGTATGCCTGCACACAATGACCCCTCTTGTTGTGAATGTTGACAGCTTGGCTGCCGTCAAATAACACAGTGAGTGTCTGAGTTTTTGTGGCTAAATGTTTATGTGTGTTATTGTGTGGAGCAGAAAAGAGCATGCTGATGAACACAACAGTGCCTCGGTGCCTCTATTGGCCCCTGCAAACACCAGGGACTCTGGGCACAATTAAAACAAGCCAGCTGCAATTATTAGCCGCCTCTCCCCCCTCCTCAGCGTCCCTCCTCTTCCCTCTGCTTCTTCTTTTAAAACAGAGAGATAAAGCCAGGCCTCCTATGACTATAATCTTGGGCTTTGCTGCTTTCCCAAATGGATATACTGCAGACAGAAGAGAGGGAAGGAGGGACTGAGGATGTCAGACATTAAATTTGGATAAAACTAAAATATCCTTTATTTGTATCTGCAAGCTTCTGTAGAGAAACAGAAATTTGGCATGTGTGTATGAAATTGTTTAGGCACGTAAGAGCTTCATGTGCAGTGGTAGTGGGTAAACATAGAAATACAACGTAAAAACGTTGCTTCTTTATAAATACTTCATTACAGCACATATTTACTTTTCACAATGCAAAACTTCTCATGATAAGTAAATGTGCTTCCCAAAGCGGATAAAGATGCCATGGTGGAGTGTGCTTAACACACCAATAACTACTATTTTCAGCCTTAACTCTGCTGATACTCTTGAAACGTGAAAGACAAGGGAGGGAAAACTTTTTGCCATCAAGACCCATATCAGTTTTAATCACATTCTTCGCAGGCCATACCAAATTAATATAACAATTATATTGTATTGCTGTTAGTGCTTCTCTTAAACAAGGGCTGACATCAGATGGCAGTTATGACGACATGATGAAGCTCACAGCTGGTTTAAGCCCAAAGTTTGTTATAGCTGTCATTTTATTGCAGGCCTTTTCTGATCCCACAAACAAAATAACCGGGTTGTACACAATGTTGCCTAAAGGAAAACTCTAATCTTAATTTAATCCTAGTGGACCAGACACAGAACCTTGTGGAACTCCATGTCAATCTTTTACATTAATGGAGGATTCATTGTTAACGTGTGAAAACTGAAATGTATCTGATAAAAAGAATTTAAAGCAGTTTAGCACAATTACTGACAAATAAATATTTCAGTCTCTGTTATAGGATGCGATGGTGCACAGCAACCGACAGTGAAGGTGTGCTTCAAGGTGCACGTCAGCACGTCAGCACAAGTGACTGCAGGAAAACAGCCCCATACGTTTCACAATTTAATCTAGTTTATGTTTGCCAAATCTTTTATTTGTCAACCAAAATAAAAAAATAGAAACCTCTCTGGAAAATATCTAAAATATTTAGTTTTTCCACCACAGCTTAAATCTCTCTCTCTCTCTCTCTCTCTCTCTGTGTGTGTGTCTTGTTTCCAGAGGGTCTGCCCAGAGGGTGGGTGCTCCTAATCTTAGCCGACGGCCTTCAGCTCTGTCGATCTCACACTGGTAAGAGAGAGTTATCTAGAACTCCAGCTAAGACACACCAATACACTCCGACAAACACACGGAGAGATACACACCTACACCTACAGTTCTCACCACGACTCTGCAGAGACAGCAGAAGAAGCAGGCAGTGGAAGGAGGGCAGGGCACCGATGCATGGACAACTCCAGGAGAAGATGTCATGACAGAAATGAAGTGAGGTTCCAGACATAAAGCTTTAAAAATCAGCAAAAGAAACAGCAGGGGTGGACTCAAACACCCATGGAGGAGCCCGACTCTCCGCTCTCCCCTATTGACCCGCCCCTCCTTCTCTGCCTTTCGTCCTCCTCTCCCTCTGTTCGCCTCTCCTCACTTTGACATGCTGTTTCTCTGCTCCAGCCTCAACCAGCTTAACCCTGTCTTCTTCTTGAGTCTCCTCCTCATGCCCGGTCCTCCTCCTTCATCCGCTCCTCGACCCGTCCCTCACCCTCTCCACTTTTTTTTTAATTTCCCTCCCCTCCCATACTGTCACCCTGGAAAGCATTCAGGATGGCTTATGCTACGCTGCCTCGCTGTCTTTGCTCACCAATACAAGTATTCAGCGGATTAAAGGGAGAATGTGTTGACTGCGCCATAAACCATTTCCATGGCTTTTGATCACAAAGTGGAGCTGAGTCCTGACAACACAGGCTGACAAAAGACAGAAAAGAACATGACAACCTCATTACCAATTCAGACAGTATTGATGAAATACTTATACACACACAGAAGTGGTCTCAGACATTCGGACCCCGCTGTAAACACCCTAACCACACAATGCTTCTCATCCTGGTTCAGGTTGTGAGCCTAGTTCATTAGTTCAGCTTACATAAGTATGCTAATGAGGCACTGATTTTATTGGCCTCATTACACCGCAGGGAATTGGCCCGATAAAACAGGACTTATGTAAGAGTGGAGAGGACCAGAGTTTAACATCTGCCCCTTCATGGCACTGAGCCCACCAGGCACCAATCACCAGCACCAGGCTCTCTTTACACTGATAGAGAACGCGACTTAGGGAGATAGATCCCTGGCCAAATCCGAATTTGGCAGGCCTGCGTATGTGGGAGGGTATATGAGTGTCTGCATGTGTTTGTGCGATTTGTTTTTGTCTCTCCTTTTTGTGCCTGCCTCTTTGCCAAAGCAGAAATTTCATGGCTGGGGACTATCGGAGGTGATTCTGAGTGCAAAGCTGAATTATTTCTTTTTGTGTCTGATATAAGCGCCTTGGGTGATATGAGAGTGTGCGCATGTGTGAGTGTGTGTTTCATGTGTTTCTGCACCCCGCAGATGTCTGCTAAAGAAAAGAGAAAATGTCAGATGTGTGTGTTCTTATTCCAGCGTATTTATCAACATGAGGGAGTGCAAACTGTGAAACAGAGCTATCCATTTTTTGCATGTGGCTCTAAAAGCGGTCTGCTCCGATCCCACGCCTCAACCTGCGATTCAGCGAGCCGCTACTTTTGTACTGTGACAGTGATTATCACCAGATATTATCCCAGGCCCTTTGAATAACTCTGGATAAAAGAGCGATTGGTTTAAATAATGGTAAATGACTTTGACTCCAGCATTACAGCGAGCTGGATTTCATCTGAAACTTACCCCGCAGCTGAGAAAGTAATTACCTGCTAAGATGAAACCGTGGCAAGTTTGTCTCTACATTGCAGAAAAGCTCTCCACGCAAGCAAAGAGCTAAGCTGAGAGGTCATTTAGACCTCTGTGGGGTTTATTTAACTTAAATAGCACCGAGTTCCAGGACAACCTTCCAGCTAAAATACTTGATGACATGGACAGGATTTCAAGCTCCTAAATTTTTGAGATCCAAAGGAAAATACGTTTGTGGTTTTAAAACGTCTTTTACATCTCTTCTCTCATGATTCAAGAACAGAGTATTTTGTGTCTCATTCTGATTGGCTGAGTGCTGCTCCGTGATGCACGGCCAGGCCAACCGCAGGTGACGGATTGTACTACCTACCCTCATAGCATGAGCGGTCAGTGGTGTCGTTTCCAAATGTATTTTTCAGCATGGTTTATGTTTATACTTGTAATAATTATAAAAGGGAAATATAAAAGAGAAATTTACGATTGTCTATTAACTGACTCTGAGTTCTTAATTTTTTGTCTCTATACATTTATTGGAAGTGTTACAATTGCTTTAACCCTGACAAAATGTTAGTAAGTCTACAGAATTAGATAATTTATTAGCGTTAACAGAACTTAGTGATAAAGTGTAATTTACATGCTGTTAAAAATGTGTCACTGTGGTAAGGGTGCTAGGACGGATTATTTTCACCATTAGGGGATCAGATCAGGATCACAGTTTACAAACGGCCATTTTTCTTTATGAGGAATGAACCAGCTGCAAGCTGCATTATTAACCATTTCGGTCAGACATGTATACTTGGATGTGATGTTTTTCTACAAACTGCACACAACGTTCACCATGCTGACTTTGGATCTCTGAGGCTGAGATTAAAATGGTAAATAATGCAGGAATAAAAAAATATGACACATACTGTTACATTGTGGCTACGCGGCGGAGGAGTCAAACTGAAGAGACCTGATACACTGTGCAGAATACGTTTTATAAAAGGAGACAGTGTGGTGGTCCGTGCTGGGGATATGACTAAACAGTTATGACATCACAATCTCACAAAAGTCCTGACGACTCATTTTAAGGCACAGTTCCTGAATACAGGCTGTGAATTGAGTTTTGTTATACTATCAGAGAGTTGATACAAATATTTATTTTGCACCTTGACCCACTTACTAATCACTTTCTACAAAATGTGGCCGTAGGTAATATTTCACATCTGTTCTGATTACAAAAAAAGCTGTTTCATTATTTTGTGTGATCATCATAATTAACAGATTGTACAGTCGCTTATTTATAGACCACTTACTGGCAAAATAACTCCAGAACATCTCAGAGGTGTAAGATCATGGAATTGTTATTTATGAAATAAGCTTATGCAGTAAACCTGGTGAATTTGTATCCAGATGCCCTGTTCTTGTGTAAAGCCACTTGCAATTTGATCTGCTTATTTGGTAATTTTTATAACTCACCTGTAGTTTACACCAGGGACCAGCTGATCATACAGAAGCCATGCAGCCGGCATGGTCACCAGAACAATGGACATCCCCACACAAATCAGGACACTCAGAGGAGTTCATTCATTGGTGGATGGCTTGTGTCTGCTATTTCACACAGGATCTGATTCTGATTCTGAAGGTGGCCTCTCTGGTCTTAAGATAAATTCCAAACATGTACAAGCTACCACTGGCTACACACCAGATTCTCCACCAGGGAGGTAGGTTTAGGAAGTTAAAGCTGTCTCACTGACTCCCCCTGCCTCGTCTGTCAGGCAATGGTTTAAACAAAGTGCTTGTTAAATTATATTATCTATCAATTATCATCATTTTCAAAGCTAACTTTTTTTCAATTTTTTTTGCTGTTTATAAATATCTCTTGACTGTCAGGCTGAACACACACTATACCATGTAGAAAGAATCATATTGTGATTCGTTGTCATATCATCTTTTGCATACTGATTAAAACTAGTTCAAATGTTTTACTCTGCAGCTGATTTTCAACTGTCGTGGTGGGAGAGACAGTAAATGTGAAAGGTTGTGCAGTTTTTTTCTGTAAAATTATTGATAAGGATATTTTTCATCTGCTCGAAAATGTTCTGTTTATAAATTATATTCAGTATTTTATGTCAAATATTGAATTAAATCAAAATTATATATTTTTATTGCAGAATAAACTGATCAACTGATATATTAGCAACTAACATGGGTACTGCTTTCTGTTTAATGTAAAATAATTCCGTCTGAGCTCTTTAACATTCAAACCAGCTCCAGCTCTCGACACAGTCAAAGTGCTAACAGCTGCCTGTCAGATGACATATGCTGTTAAACTGACAGTAGTACAACAACTACATACATGATGGAAAGACAAAGTGTCCGAGAGAAATCAACACACACAGCACTGGAGCACGTTGGAGCAGCATCCGTCTCTTAGTCAAATAACGCGGTCATTATCGGTAATTTAATCAGCTAAATAATTCACTGAATTCTTTCACAAATTATTGTTTCATCTATAAGCGAAACACATTTTTGTGTTAATGATTATTACAGAATTAGTTCAAATGTATTATAGTTTATAATTGGTTACTTTAGGGTTCCATAAGGGTTCAGAGTTAATATGCACAGATATATAATATGTTTCCTGGCAGCCGAGAGGTGTAACCATCAATAGCTTATATTGGATATTACTTTTAGAAATAACCCTACCTTGAAATGTGTTCTCTTCTTTTATAGAATATTGAACAGTATGATTATGTACTGTTCAATAGCATCAATTGTTTAGTGTAGAGTAACCAAACCACACACATACTCTGACATTGAGCTGTTGAAGGAGAGTTTGCTTCCAGTGTATATTTCCTGCAGTATAAGACTTAATTACACTGCTGTTTTAAGCTTTTTTTATATATACATGTACTACCTTGCTTTTGTTCAGCAGATAAACACCCCAGGTCTGGTATTTGCTGACAGGCACAGTATGGCAGAGCTCCGGGGAACAGCCTCTTATTACAGAATAACAGTGACCTTTAAAACATCCCATCAGGCACCCTGGGTGTTCTTGGTAAAACATCTGTTACTGTTGCTCGGAGCCACACACCGCCACCAACAGCACAACTCAGTGTCCCGCTCTGCTCAGTTCAGTTCTGCTCTACAAACCTCACACATCTTTTTCAGGAGACTGCAGGATTTTGCATAATACATAGCAAGACGGGGGCCACGCTCATCTTCCCTGTCTGCTGGACTGGGATGGTTTGTTTCTCCTGGAGACGGGCTGCACCAGTCTGTCTGCTATATAGACAAACACAGATGTAGTTTTTGCCCGCGGCTGATAAGCTTAATATTTCACCACCGGCCATACATCTCAACTGAATGCAGCCAGTTTGTTTACAGTGTAAAATCAGGGTTACGGATGGTGAGACTTTTGGCTCACTGGCCGCACTGTGACTCTGTGCTGTGGCCTGAACAAAACAGGTTTTGTCCCAGAAACGCAATTTGAAACGGTGCCGTCAGGCCCCCGTGACTGCATTTGGCAAGTGTGAGAAACATCAGGACACCTGCAATGAGGTTTCTGCCTCATACAATGCAGGAGGTTTCTACTCACCGATTTTTTGATGTTTGAGGAAAAGGGACATCGATATAATATTTGCAATTTAAAGGACCATTTTGCTTTACTATAGCTTGGTAGTTGTCATATATAACGTTGTAGTCAATGTGGTTATTGGTATACTCACAGAGGCCACCTTTACTTCTGTATTTATACTAGAGCGTTTGTTAAGAACAGACCATTTAAGCTACTGTTTATCCCTTTCTGGTTGCTTTGTTTCAATCAAATTTCTATAACAAACTGCAAAAACACGATTTGAATAATTTTTTCTCTCTGATGTATCAGGAAAATTCCCCCCACTCACATGCAACCACGGTAACCAAATAATATGACACTATTATTAAATGTAAATGTGACTATCTTAGGGGATACTATTGAATGAAATGATCAGTTATCAGTTCTGTGACTAAATAGAGCCCTGTTTTGTAATAATCTAAAGTTCTTTATCCTTCAAACCTTTGAATCTGTGACTCTGAGTTTTGTCTGCTTTCTTTCCTTTTGTTAACAGGAAAATGCTATTTGATAAATGTATCAAAGAATCAAATATGAATTCATTATTATTAATTATTAATTATATTATTTATGAATGAGATTTTTGCCCAAGGGTTCCCAACAAGCTTTGGGTGATGTTGACGAAAGTAAACAACTGCCATAGAAACAATCAGCCTAGGTTAGAATCATTCTAAAACTAAATTAAGGTTCTAAATCTCATGATTAAGAGGCAACATCTTTAGTTATTACTCTCTTCTCTTTTATATAATTTCTGAGCATTTCTAAACTCATGTTTATTCAACATCCAAGATACCAGCAGCACTTTGAAGACTGACTGTGTTCATAACTGACTGAGTAATGAGTTTGAAAGGAAGGTGAGAAGTTTGGTTGTAAATTGTCTCAACCAGCAGTTGTTGACAGTATAGAAAATGCTGCTGGTATCACAACTTTACACCATTATAAAAAAAACACCATATATGAGAAATGGAAGTAATAGTATCTGCAGCTTCTGTACAGTGACCAATTTCTAAATGTAATTGGACACTGGGGCTGGGTCTAGTTACAAGATCAAATACATACAACAAATCCTGGGAAGAAGGTGAGAAATATGGAGCTGTATATAGTTATATATATAGTTAGATAGTTTCAGCTTATTGCGTTTGTACGGTCTATGGTGAATGGGCTATGGTCTGTAGCTAGAGCAGAGGTGCAGATATAATTGGTGCTGGAGCTTCACCCCTGCTGGCCACTGCTCTAACTGAAAGGAATAATAACTTTGGTAAAATGTCAGCCTGAATCACAATCATTTTCCAGTGTTACTTTCTGTTTTGTCCGGTTTGTCCGTACGATTTCAGAGGATGTGCACAGTTATGGATGCACGGACAGAGGGCTCAGTTTACTTCCGAATAAATATCCAGCGTTGAGCATAAATGAGCCTCTGATGTATAATGTTACCGCTTCGCTCATCTCTGGTCTGTGTGAGATCCTTTCTTCTGTTCAGCGACTTCCTCTGTAGAATGTTCACCTCCTCCCACACCTCCCCTCTCTTTATTAGTAAATGCAGCTAGCTATCAACAGTAGCTAACAAGTGTGATCCAAGTTTCATGGGAAAATGTTTTTGCATAACCCTAGGGGAAAACAAACAAATAAACTAACAAATAGACTTGAATGATGAAAACCACAAAATGTATTTTTCATTTGACATATGCATCTTCAAAGGCCAACACAATCGTGCCTTCAGCATCAGTGACGGCCGCAGCGGGCAGCAGTTTGGCAAGTGATTAATGGTCGACTCAACATGGAGGCCTGCGTGTCAGAAGCAGCAGCATCAGTCAATGAGATGAAAGAAAAAATGCATATTTATGTTTGGTTAATATGTATATTATATACTTTTTGTTCAAACTCCTAGGTTTTTCATCTCGGCCTTGAAATGAATATTTCCCCTTAAATAAATAAATATTTCTGCATGTTATTTTCCTTTCTTTTCATACTAATTCTTGAGGGGGAAACCACCAGCGCTGGGCATCCTGCTGATCATTTTTGGCACATGAACAATCACTTTTCTGCTCCTTCTGTAGCCTGAAGGTTTTACTTCTAAAACAGACAGAGCTATTTTTATCCCCTGTGTTCTCCGGGACTCGCAATTATCGATCAAATCAAAAAAGACTAAATGCCAGCAGGGAACGCACACTTCAGCAGGCGGATTTATCAAAGGTTGGCTGTTAATGAAGTCACACCGGGCAGACAGATTGTAAAGATGTCAAAGTGACATGCAGGGATTTCAACTGAAAGACTGGAAATGGGGTAAATTAATTGATGCCCTTGTGATTTGCTTTGATAATCGTTTTAATGTCGCCATCACCCACCATTGGGGACATTCACGTTTTTTTTTTCTCGTCAAATTTTATTGTTGTAGAAATTTTCGTGCAGACTGAAAGCAAGTGTTTGTGATTCAGTGGGTTTGATGAAAAGACCAAAATACCTTGTCAGATCAGGGCAGCCTCTGGCAGAGTTTCCTGTCTAGCGCTGGTAGACTGGTAAAAGTGTTTTCAGCCTCCCAGTCACGGAATTTGAACGGCTTTTTCTTTCCACTGCGATCCTGTGATGGAGCACGACCCCTGCATTAAACAGCGACATGCACGTGTGCCTTACTTCACTGGGATTCTGAGTGGTATTTCTGTTCTATTCTATGTGCTTGCATGTATCCCTATACTGCATGTGTAAGCATGTGTGTGTGTGTGTTTGTGTTTTTCTATGTGTGTATGGTGGTAGCGTGAGCAGCAGTGTATGTTTTCAGTGCTTCCGTGACTTGCCAGGAAGCCCCCCTGCTGTGCTGCTGAGTGCCTCCCTTTCAGACGCATTAAAATAAGATGAGTGTGTGTCTATGTGTGAGTGTGCAGCTTTGTGTGTGTGTGGGTAGATAGAGATAGTAGGCCGAACAGAACAGCAAGAGTTAAAGGAGAGATTAAAGCACTGCAAACACACTCATCATGAAGCGGATCTTGGCGTGCACGTTCACAATGCACACATGCCAAAATGCCTGTATGTTTGTGTGTGTGCACGCAGGAATGTGTATGCTCGAGTCCCCATGGGCCATTAAACTAAGATGAGGGCCATGTTGGATAGAAGAGAGGGAGAGATAGTGGAGGAAGAGGGGGGAGGAGGATATGTGTACATGGCGGGTAATTGGCTCTTAAGTGCAGCACGCGTCTTTACCCAAGAGCCTATCCTCTCCGCTCCTCTCATGGCTGCTGTTTGTTGGGCTGCAAACTCCGTCCACTTATCTCCGCAGCCAGCAATCACTACAACCTTAAACACACACACACATACAATCTTCATCACTGACTTACATGTTGTCTTCCACTCCGCTATTCTGTCAGTCTCTCTATTCTTGACGCCTACCTCTTTACTCCCTCTTACCAAACTATCTCTCTCTCTCTCTTTTTCTCTCTCTCTCTCTTTTTCTCTCTCTCTCTCTCTCTCTCTCAGCCTTTCCCTCACACACACACACACACACACACACACACACACACACACACAGACCTTAGCCATACACATGAGATCAAGACTACAAGAAAACACAGTACAGATTGTTGTATACATGTATATATAGATATCTTATTGTTATAACTGATCAAATCCAAACACTCCGATTGGTTTGTTCATTAAAGGTTTACACAAGGAGGGAGTGCGCGTCAGCCATGACGCATGTGCATGATGTCATCTGTGGCATTGAGGGAGCTTTCCAGGAAAATAAACCTGATGATGTCATCATTACCTCATCTTGGGATTGTTCATTTATTCAGTATCAGAGAGCCTGCAAACAGGAAAGGAGAGGATTTTGATTGCCTCGGTGCAATCAGGTAGGGTCCAAAAAAGAGACTTAGGAAACTAGGAAATAAAAGTCAGGATATCTCAGAATCAGCTGCAACAACTTCAAAAATGTATTTCCAACTTTATCTTTTTATGTGATTCCCACGACTTTTTGGAAAGATAATATAAAATTGCTTAAACACCCCTTTAAAGACCCGCACCAGGTCTTTCAGAATTGTTTTCCACTGTCGAGTGAAGGTCAACCTGAAAGTTATACCAACCTGTATCACTCATTCATTTCACGCACACACAGTTTTTTTAGCTATAGATTATTTGCAACAGCACATCCATAATACCCTCCCATTGTCATACATGTGACTAAGTACAGTTTGTAAATGCACTCAAACCATTTAAGCGTATAGAAAAGCTATTTATTGAACTGTATTTTTAACATCTCTGTTTGCAATCTGCCCCGTACAACCTCCAGAGGTTTGAGAATTTCATCATCAGAGTTAATAAACCATCTGTGAGAGTATGAGCTAAACACAAGTGAGCAAGATGCTTATAGATAACTTTCATTAGATGCAACTTCAGCAGCGTAGGTCACCTGACAACTTAAAGATGACCTATCTGCCCACCGGCGGCTGATTACAGGAGGCGTAGGTGGCGCCCAGCGACCTGGACATGTTCTGTCTTGCTCTAACCGGCACCTGGCCGTCCTGGAGCATTATGGATTTGAATCTGGTCCATGACCTTTTTCACATGCCGTCCCCTTGCTTTCCTGCCTCTCTCTGTCTAATGAAGCACACATGAAATAAAACTGCTGCTAGGAGAGGTGTTTAAAGATAATTTAGTGCACCGCCGCTCTACTCCCCATTGCTAAGGATTCACAACAGGTATATTAGGTGCATACACACACAAACACACACATACACACACCAAAGACAGTACAAAGTGATTAATTTATACTGCAGCAAATCTGTTTCAGAATCTGTAGCTCACCTGAGTACACTATGTTACAGAGTTTGCTTGAATTACTAAACTTAACTTAGTTATTTTTCTTCAGCAGACACAATGTGGTGGCAAACACTTTAAAATGAGTTCCCCAGGTGCCCTTAAATAACATCTGGTTAGCACTGTTTTTTCAAAAACCAGGGGAGCCGGCACACTGTAAACCAACTTCAACGCTTTGCTCGTCTAGTGAAAAGCATCTGGTGAATAAAACTAACCAATTAAAGTCCAACATATCAGCCTGCTCCCTTTTAGTATCACGAGCCGTTGTGTGGCATCATCCTTCAAAGTGTGCAGCGATGGTTGTAGCGGGACAACACGAGTGCGTGTTAATGTGCGGCTTCCGTGTTCAACATCATGACACGTCAGAGGCATGAATGATTGAAGAGAAAACCAAGTGGCACATGCAAGGCTAATTCCACCCATCTGAAAGGCCCATCATTCCTCGGCCCATCCCAGTTTCCCTGCTGGTAATATGAGCACCAGACTCCTGACTGGAGAAGAGACAAGCCCCTCTGCTGTGGGGGAAAAAAAGCTCACAGTGATAAACAGCTGTCAGAGAAAAAAATGATATTCTTCAACGACATGCGAGAAAAGGCTTATGTTTATGATTTCTCAAAACAACTTTATTTCTGACCTCTCCATAATCCCCAGAAAGTCTTTCAATTAGAGAATGGCTGAGACTGCCTATTACTGAGCACCCGGCTCCCAGACAGAATGGGGAGAAGGGGGAGATAATTGGCCAATAAAAATGTAAATAGGGTGGTGGAGCAAACCAGGAAGGGCTGCTGGAGAGAGGGTGGTGTCGGTGGGCGATGGAGGGGAGGGTTGGGATAATCCACAGTGACAGGTTGTGTTGGTTTTGTTGGCTGCTAATTGGAGTTCTTCGCTATACAAACACCATAACACCACGCGGGCACGATTATTGATGGGAGCAAGGAGAGGTGAAGGAGGTTCGAAGACCGAGGGGCTTGACTGGGACCTCCCTTTCTCCTTCTCCCACACCCAACCTCCATGATGATGACTTTGGGTAACGGGGTAAACTCCATGCAATTAAATGATTTGATATGTTTGGATAAAAGTTCAAAGTAGGGTGAGATCTGTAATTGGCTTTGACAGCAGGCAATATAGGCCTTTAATTAAAAATCTGATATGATCTGGTGAAGCCTGGCTCCAGTAAGATGGATGTGAATTCATACAGTGTATACAATTACATATTAATTGTAGAGTTTATAATTGCAAAGGTCATGCTGGTTGTCTGCCAGCCAGCCTTGGAAATATTTCTGATCAGATTTAATTAAGTTGTATTAATATGTTTCATTCTACTTCCCCATTGAAAGGAATAGGGGCTTTTACAGCACACAACTGCAATGTTTGATTCATCAACAGCATTGATTCATTTTGCAGAAGCACTGTTCACCAGCATCTAACAGCAGACAACCAGTTAGCAAAAAGATGGCGTCAAAGGTGAAGCATTTAACAGTTAATTTTAGCTAAAAACCAATGAGGAGTAAAGCTGGAGCTAAAGATGAGAGTGAGTATTGGAATCATATTTGTTGTATGTCACGAAACACCACTCCAAATAAATGCTAAATTGTGCTTATTGATTAATATGAAATACATTAGACACATATACAGAAACAGACAGAGCCTTCTGTCCGTACTGTGAGTCCACTTCTTCTGTTTTTGTGCATGTCTTCTAAAAACATACGGATCCGAACTGGACGGACAAAATGGAGCAGTACCACTGGAGTTCATGGGGGGCAGTGTAGCCTGCAGTTCAAGCAACCAATGGAAACTAGGAAGACATTTCAACAAAGGAGCCTAAACATAGATATATATATATATGGCTAGATGTCTCGTCCGCGTTGCCGGCCAATGGAGTCGAACGGCCACACATGGCGGCAATCTTGCGACAGGTGGCTCGCTCACCCATAACATTGTGTTGTAGTGGTACGTGCATAAATTATTATTATATGTATTTTTTTTAGTATGCAGAGTCATAACTACATCTGACGTTTATAACAAATCCAAACCAAGTTATGGTTGGTTTTAGTACGTACAACTACAACACAATGTTATGGGTGAGCCAGCCCGCTGTCGCAAGATGGCCGTCAATGTGTGGACGTTCGACTCCATTGGCCTTTATTTATAAAGCAAAATTTATAAAGTTAACAAATTGCTTTGTAAAACAACGAACAAATTGTTTAGTCTCAGCAATAGAACAAACTTTTGAGATATCAGTTCCTTTAAAATGTGTTGCTTCCATATTACACAGCCAGCAGACACCACATTATTGGCATTCATTTTGGACTAATTAATGTAAGTCCTTTTGTATACCTGCCATTTGGTGCTGAAAGTGAACCGTGGGTTTATCGTTTTTAGTTGGAAACAGCTGCCATTTGGAAACAAGGTAAGCTCACTGAGGCCGGACCAAACAGGAACTAATGTTTGTGCCAGAAAACCAAAATAATGAGATAATGAAATATGGTTCATCCGGCCTGCAGTCCCATGTGTGTATCAATATTAATATTTATTTGGACCACAAATTCAATAATGACTCTCCTCTTAGCCCTGTTTTTGTTTTGACAGCTCTGAAAATATCTGTCTTCAATCATGATCATCTGTATTTAACCTTCTGTCTGCGTGTTGGTTCTGAGCAAATAGTGTAGAGTGGATTTACTAGAGCTTATCCAGAAACCTGTTGGTGGTACATCTCTGTTCTCCACTACATGCAACACTTTTCCTACTATATTTTAAGACATATTAAAACACAGGTGACATCCACATGGTTAGTGCGGCTCTGAATCCTGTTTCAGGGGCTTTTCCTCTTTAATAGTGCAAATTTAGATTTGTGGTTTCTGTGGTCTGAAACAGACGTCCAAGGTTCCTTTTCTCTTAAAGAGAAAGATGGACCCAAACTAAGATAAAAAATAAGAACAGAGGAAAATCTGTGAAATAAAAAAAATTATTTATTACAAATTCATTGTATATTTTCAAAAATGCACAACAGAACATTTCATTGATTGAAAACAGAGCTAAAATATATGAAATTGATAAACCTTTCATAAAGACTGGAGCAACTTTTTGTTATTTCGCCCTCCCCCCTGTGTGAAGTGACTCTCGCTCACCAGGCTGCAGATTTTGTTTTGTGCATGCGTACGTGTCTGCATATGTACAAGTGTGCCAATGTGTGTGTTTTGGAGGCCTTTGACAGATGGGAAGAGCTCTTCATTTTAGTGGTGGTGCTGAGGGAGAGCCTGTCCTTTCCAGTTCCAGGTCCCCTTTGTTTGTGCAGATGACAATTCACTCACAGAACCACTCGCGAGACGTAGAATATGTCGCTGAACTGGCTTTAATCACTGATTGTGTCATCATATTTATGCAAACCTTCACGTCTCCCAGATCTCCCAGTGCCACTTTGATATATTTCATCACTATGGGGAGACGGAGACATTTGCACACTTTGAAATAACAGACAAAGGCAGCACATTAGACAGTTCTTCTTTGAAAAATGAAGGAATGAGGTAAGGGATGGAGAGACAAACAGCTGGTGAAGCGAGTCCCACTCCTTCATATGCAGCATTTCCTAACAAAGGCCTCTTAATTCTTAATTAAATTCTGATGAAATCCTCTGTGAATCGTACGGTCGTTCCAAAACTATCAGCGTCTCGCTCATGCTACATTCATGTTTCTCTGGCGACTCATAAACTGTGTGCTAGATTTTTTTAATTACAATCGCAGTATTAAAAATAAAGTAAAATTATGTCATTAACTGATATACTTTTAAGGTCAAGAATAATCTCGTGAGCTCAACATATGGCAGACAACAGGAATCCTGGAGTGTTTTTCCACCTGTAGTGAGCTCTTGTTCATGTTCACTATGACCTTTAATAAACATCAGGAAGAGACACACTAAGTGAGTAAATGGGCCAAACAGGTCCTTACCTTTTTCCTTATTTGGGCAGCTACAAATTTATTTTGGCAGGTTGTAGCAATTTGTGGCAACTAATACCATTAGGGTGATTTACAATTTCAAGTTTAGCTCTAAGAAATGTGCAAAATTATCTCCAGGAGGGTAAAGATACTGTGATAGTTGAGACGTGGAAGGGAGAGGTACACATGGTATGGGTTTTAAATTTGTTTCCGAAAGCAGAACTTGAGCAAGAGACTTTCGACACTGGAGAAATTGTTTTATTTAGAAGATGCTGAGCTGAGGTTTCAGGGAGCTGGGCCAGAGTTAAGGAGAAGGACTGGCTGAGGGGACCGAGCTGGACAGCAGACTGGCAACGTGATGCTCGAGGCGGATATGACACAATGAGATCAGTGGAGAATGATGAAGCTGAAGCACAGAGCTATAGGTTCAGGGAAAACACAAGAAACTGGGCCTCAGTATGTGCCATGTTGGCAAACTGAAGACTCAGGTGTAGACTGGCAGGTGGAGCCAGGGAACATGTTCTGCAGGAGCTTGATGAGGGGATGTTTAAGAGGAGCGCAGGTGAATTGGCAGCAGGAGGTAAATGGAGTGCCACGCTCAGACAAAAGAATCAAACAAGCAGGGAAAAACAACAGGAGGAAGAGGAAGCGGGAGAGCCAGAGGTGTAGTTTGCAGTTTGGTGTGCTTATCAACATGAGCAACATACTAGACTGCTTCTCAAGAGTTGCCGTGGGTTGAATGTATTTGTCAGCTAGATGAGAAACCTATTTAGCAGGTAAATCACACAATACCAACTATTCTACACCAGAGCACTTTATAGTATTTATGATAATAGAATCATCTGGTAATGATTATTGCTGTTAAACTTTGAGCAGAAGAATTAGTTTGGCAGAAGAATTTATTGGTATCAGGCTGGTTTTGATTGGACACTTTCATGGTTTTGTCCCACAGACCTGGCCACCCTATGACACACAGCTCGTGTAGGCACTAAAGGTGTGCCACTCTAAAATCCTTACACCGATTTAAATTAATTTACATAGAAATCATGGGCGAAGGCCAGTTTTCCTGCAGAGATTTTAAGTGTCAAAGTAATTCATTGATAGTTACTGTACATTATCTGATGGTACATAACAATCTGGAACTGGTCATTTCTAATTCAGTTTAATTCTTGTTTCTGTTTTTATGACTCACTGAATCCATGGCAATATTAATAATACTGTTAACCAAACAACCTTTGTGAACACTGCTCTCATCGATAATTCCACATTTACTATAGCAGAGAACTGGCGACCAGGAGGGTTTTCGTAAACAAGAATAAGAACCTACGTACAGCCAGGTCAACAAGATTAACTTTCCACTTATATCAGAATCATTTTATTCACTAATTTTGCTACTTTTGCTGTGTGTTTCTCACAATTGAAGACATATACAAATAAGTATGAATTGCTTTTAATTAGCTGAATAAACTGTATGAGTGTTAGCATCTGTAATACATTTGTATGAAACTGCTACTACATTTGCAGCCACTCTCCTCAGAGATGCTGTCTTATCTATAAACCAAATGTGGAGGAGATGAAGGTGAAGGGAGGCCAAGCTCCGTCTGCGGTGGCTCTGAGTGACGGACGTTGCCCTCAGGTCCTGGCCCACGCTCCGGCCAGGACCTGAGGCTTCGTCAGCGGAAACACATGACTGGCAGACTACAAACAGTATTCCATCAGGGAATGCTAAACTCAGACGGAGAGTAGTTCCCTCTGACCATGGATACAGTCAGAGGATGACCTTCCATATGAGTAACATGTCAGTATTGGAAACAGTAAAAGGGGGAAAAATCCATCACATCGTACAAGAACAAGAACAAAAGAAAACAGTCAACCATCTCTGAGATGATTCATGTGCATTCTCATGTGAGGGTATTGTATAGTAAATTGGTCTTGATAATAATAGTTGAGGAGTTTAAGGGTACTGGTTTAAAGATTTTTCTTTACTTTGATATAAACCTTATTCAACAGTCACATGTACACAAACCAGGCTCCTGCATCAGTTGTCATGAGATAAAAACCCTACTTGACAGGCTGCAAAAAGGAAGGGATAACAATTTCTGTAAAGGGATCTTATAGTTGTGGTCTTTCTTCCTATCATTTCTGTTAATGTTCTACTCATGAAAAGACAGAACAAAGGCATCACATCCCCAGTTTTACCAAATCTATTCTTTCCCATTTGCACCTGTAGTAAAAGCCTTTTGGGTGATTTGATTGCAAAAGAATGAGCTTGACCACGTGAAATTAGAAAATGCACCCAAGAAACATTGAAGGCGATCTGATTGGCCAAAGCACCTGATGCTCAGGGATGCATGTGATGTCAATCCACATACAACATGGGCAGAAATAATAATTACATGTGACTGTTCCAAACCCCCTCTGTAGAAATGGCTAAATAGCTAATTAGCCAGTATACACAGGAAGCAGTCCTCTCCTTAGTCATTTTATTATTCAACAGAAGATGAGACAAATTACAAAACAACCGCAAACACAATAACAGCTTGAAAGATAACTACCATGTTCTTCTGCTTCTTTTTTCCCCATCCAGATTAGAGGAGGACATGGTGTGAGCTTAACAGAGCAATCAGATGTCAGCCGGGTCTAAATGTTGACACTAGAGACTCATTTAACCAAGTGTATAAGTAATCAGCTTAAAATCCTATTTCTAGATCATATCCGGCTTTAATTCCAAGTCTGTCCTTATAAAATATAAGGACAGACTTATAAGTTTTATTTTATGAAACAACGTTTGTCTTTAACGAGACAATACAGTTACTGTGTGGAGAGGTTTCCTGTGTAACAATAGGTAAAGCAATCTAGGATACCTAGACCACCTGACAGATCACAAACTGTTGTGTTGAATCTCAGTCAAAGTGGGGAGTAAAAAATTCTCGTAACTTTTGAGAATGAAGTCTAAAATTGGAGAAAATAAACTAAACAATTAGCAATAATAAGAACTGCTGTTTTTAAGCATGGACACAGTCAACTTGGACATGTATGAGGCCTGGACATACATGTGAATTAGCTAAGTTTTGTTCTTGTGCTCTCAGCAATAGGAATTAAGAACATGAAACACTGGACATTTCAAAGACACAGGTCAAAGATGCAGGCACATTGTTTAACAGAGTCAGTTTAAGTTCAGAGTTTATCGACTGAAGATTCTAAACCGGCCTGTAATAACTCCAGACGACTCATTCTTATCAGACCGTCAACAAGTGGAGCTGTTGTTGAAGTTCTCCTGCCGTTTACAGAGCTGACGCTCTGACAGGAGCGGCTCTCATCAAGCATTTCTTCTCATCATCACTCTTCAAACAGGGGGTTTGCTTTCCGTGATCTGAGATAAATGAGAATCTACTGCAACGCTCGCTATTAAAGTTGAGTTTTTTACTATTTTAAAGGTGAGTGATCCACTTGTTTGCATAAAAGAGAAAAACCCAACAGCTAACTTAAAAGTTTAACATGGCAGTCACCTTACTGACGTCACCTCAAAGCCTGTGATGTAGTGTCTGCTCTTTGAAAGGTCTGCATCATTGGATCCTCTCTGTCCTGCTCTTATTATCAACACTTCTGGACTACGGCCTGTTGACGTGTTGAAGTGGTGGTGTTTAAACTGGGATTGTCTGGTACTTAGAGGAAATTATGTTTCAGCAAGCGTCTAAAAACAGAAATATTTGTTAATCAATGATATTAAAAGAGTGAACCACACTATAGTGTTGAGATAAGTGAAGACCCAATGCTGTGAGTCATTTCAAAATGGCAGCTGTTTGGTTATTCAGGTGCCAACAGATACTGAATTCATTACTTAACCATCTCTTTGAAGCTGCCTTCAGACATGCACTGAAGTCCAGATTATCTACTGACGTTCTCCGGTGGGGCTGTAGGTGAGAATGCAAATATACTATTGAGAGGCACAGGACAGTTTCCTAACAGCTTTCCACGTGAAAGGTCAAAATAATGTCCGAATGAGCTGATATGAGCAAAACAGCATGGGATCCTCTGGAGGATTCACTGCGATTGAATGGGTGAGTTGTTGACTATTCTAACACAGGACGGATGCAAAAAATTTAATAAAATAGAAAAGAAATACCTCAGGATGAAAAAGTGGTGCTATACATAGAAAACACCAATAAAGATGTAAAGAGAGCTTTTGGTGATAAGGGCCAACGCCGGCTTTGATGTGCTGTTAACTGTGGTCCCGCGGATCGGAATATGTAACATCCTGCCACTCTCCGCTGAGCCAACCCTCGCTCTGTTGTGAACACACCTGAGGACAGAATCTTGCATCGTACAAATGTGAAAGGCCAACTCCTGAGATAGTCCAGACCGGATGTTCTTGACATTCTGCTAAATTCATGTCTTGAAACGACTTTAATGATTCCGTCCATGAATCCAACCCTGACTGCGTGAAAAGCACATGCACTCACACATATGAATGCAGCCCTACACAGGGAGGGTAAGATGGTGCGATGCCAGTGAGTGGACACTGTTAATCTCTCCATCTCTGCCTCTTTTTTTTGTTCTCTCATTCAGCAGGTTGAGCAGACCCCTGAGAAAAGTCTAACCTCAGTATGAACCCACATCTCACCTCCAATATGACAGCTTACACTCCCCTCTCATCTCCCTGTTCTGCTCCCTGCTCTGACACACACACACACACACACACACACACACACACACACAGGGAGACAGACACACACTCATCTCAATTTCCCTCTCATCTCAACACACACAAGAAAGTTTGAAACTTCTCTCTTCCTGTCTCACCCTTTCTCCATCTAACTCACTTTCACACGAGGGAGCTCGACTTTGAGGGGAGCCAGAGAGAGGGGGAGGAGGAGATATCAGAGGGAAGAAAGAGCTGGAGAAATGTGAGATCTCTTGCTGTGACCTTTGATGGTGACAAGTGTGGGAGCGCTGCCATACAACCGCTGTCTTTACGTCTGTCGCTGCGCCGTCATCCCCTCTCTGTTTCTCGCTGAATTATTTGGATCAAGAGCAAAACGCTTTTGTTTTGAGATGTGAGAGGAGCCATGTGTTGAAGTCTTTGCAACCAAAGAGATTTAGAGCTGGTTGCACCAGGTTGAGTGAGTGTCAGCAGCTGCAGAAAATAATGGTTTGGATAAGGGACATTTGTCAGATCCCACTAGAAGAAGGACGTTCAAAAACTAAATAAAAGTAGAATTACCCCCTCATATGGCTCCACCGCATGCCTCCACCAATCAGTCAAGTTGTTGGAAATGTACGGTAACAAGCTCCTCTTCTGTTCCTGAGTAATAGTGTTAAATACAATAATTAATTCCAAAACATTAGTATGTCACAGTGACCTTTGACCCATAACCATCAAAATCTAATCAGTTGTTGTTTGAGTCTAATGGATGTTTGTGACAACATTTTATGGAACTCCCTGAAGTATGTGACATAAGATCACACAGACAAACAAAAAACATGAAGCCTTTAAAATGTCGGGATCTGTTACATGTGAAAATGACCTTCATGCGCATACATGTGCAACTCTCGTACAGCCATAGATTTAATTAATTGTGTGGAAAATGTTGCAAATAATGTGAAAATATATGCCATATATCTGCAATACACTAATATCACAATAATGCTAACAGGAATATATAGAATGATGGAAATGTCTGAACACATTAAAATATGTACCCTGAAAGATGACAGATCGAGAGCTGAAAACAATTCCAATACAGAGGAGCTAATGAGTGGCTTCCCTGGTCTTATCTCTTCTGAGGTCTCGTGCTATTTTAAGAATAAAGCCTTTTAGATACACACACAGATGTTGATGTTCAATAACTGATGTTGCACCTTGTCGCCAATTAGTGTCTCACTGGTTATTTCTAATTCCAGCCTCTGTGTTTCATCGTCGTCCTTTATCTCTTTCTCCTATAATTCTTGTAGATGTGTTGCCGTCCTTTACACAAAGTAAGATGTAGGCACAGAAACGTTTCAGATCAGATTGCTCCTTTTAGACAGTGAGGTGTCATATACAGCAAGGATGCTCATCAGATAAAACACCATTTTTTCTTTGTTCAAACACTTGGACCAGTGTCAGTCTGTCGTTAAACCTCTCCTGACAACAGCTCTCTTGCAGAGTTTCACTGTGTGTGATGTGATATCATTCTACATAACACAACTTCTTCAGAGGCAGAGGTGCTGATCCAGCAAAGTCGCACACTTTGCTGACCCAGGTCTGGATCGGCAAAGTGTGTGACTTCATCCCACTATGGCTCGCCTCATACAGGCAATACTGATTCCTTTTAATATAGAATAAGAGGGTTTATGGCTTTTCAGGTTTATCCTAAAGGAGACAAATTATGCTTTTGCAGTTTTTATCGATCGTCTAATGTTCTTTTTCGTGTATGTAAAAGGTCTGCAAACTGAAACTAGCCCCAAAGTGAGCTCCTCTGCTCCACAGAAAACACTTTTCATGGAGCTCCTGAAACACTAAATCAAGTACAAGCCATGAGCAGAGTAAGAGGATATTTTCCCAAAATTGTCATTTTGTACAAAATTCTTTATTTTGTATTCCTGTAAACACCAGCAGTAAGTCAGGCTGCTGAAGTTTTATGTTCACTTCACAAGAACTGAACATTTTGTTCCCCAACTCAGAGTGTAGATGTTCACAGTAAATGTATGAGGATGGTTGATTACTACTTTCAATATGCGTATAGCAAGTGAGTATCACTTGGCTTTTTGGGAAGATACTGACAACACACCAACTTTTTGAAAATGTTGATCCTCCCATGAGGCCTAACAATCCCCTCAGGAAACCACATTTAAATTCACAAAATTTCAGATTTTTATTTGGATCTGCATCAAATTGCACACACTCATGAATATCAGACTCTAAAGATGCCTGTTTTTTCTATCAAGATTGCTGAATTATGGAAATAAATGAAAATGTTGAAAAACACACTATTTGACAATTTTTTATAAAGTGTGTGTGTGGGGGGGGGGGGGGGGGGGGATCCGCCCCCTAATCTGGACCAATGAACGATTCCTTCCCTTTTTCATACCAAATCGTTCCACCAAGTTTCACAGAAATTTGTCCAATTGTTTGAGTTTAATCCTACTAATTAATAGACAAACAAACAGACAAACCAACAAACTCAGATGAAAACATATCTTGTTGGGTGGGGAGGAAATGCGTTTGACCACCTGTTGGTTGGCCTGTCTGTGAGTGCAAAAAAACGCATGTTGGGTTGATTAGAGACTAAACATTGCCTGTAGGTGTTAACATGAGTATGAATGATACTTTCCCTCTGTATATCGCCCCTGTAATGGATTACTGAGTTGTCCAGGGTGCAACCCCCATCTTTCCTACCTCAGATGGGATTGGCCACAACCCCTCAAAATAAAGACAATTTATATATTAGAAAACCAGTCAAACCACATGGCTGATATACATTCTAACATTTGCTTGCAATCATAATGTCTCCAAATCTGAAACTCTCCAGGGCCTCGGACAGTGGATGTTCAAGTTAATTCCTTGTGGTTAAAGAAAACAAAGAATCAAGGAAACAAACACTCAAAATCTTCAAATAAATAAAATTAATTTTTTTTATTTTTAAGATCACATATATTTTTTTTTCTATAATTACAGATTTTGAAATGAGGGTAATTTTCTTTCGGAAAAGTGACTATGATGAATATTCACTTTCCATACAATGAATTTGTATGGTTTGCAAAATAAAAACTCCTTCTACATTATGAGCACTGGCTGACATTTACTAATATAAATATGAGGTTTGTTTTGACTGAGTTGTAATACATTGTCAATAGGCATTAATCCAAGGCTGACATCGGTCTCCAACAAATGTAACACGAAGAGAAAATAAATTAAATGGATAGACCTGGAACTGAGTTTCCCCCCCCCCACACACACACACTCACACACTCACATGTCCACCTGCACTGTCCTATAACAGCTGCAACCGACCTCCTCTGCCTCCAAAACGCAGACAGGTGAGCCTGGGTCTAGCCATAATGCCCCCGTTGTTGTCGGCTCCGGAGCCTGGAAATAGATCACATGCCAATATTCCCTTTCTGTGACACTCATCCAGCCATACCTGCATGCAAGACAATCTCTAAAGAATGTCCAAGCTTGTCTGAGGGGCTGCTGTTGTTTGCTGCTACGTCTTATGCCATTCCCAGACTGCTGCCAGGCCCCAGGGCCAGACCTATGGGAGTATTGGCTTGTCGTCCAGAGGAGCAGGAATACATTTTTCTTTGTATATGAGGGAATTCTCCTGCTCAGCTTACCTCCCTCCCTCTCCCTCTTTTTCCATCAACAAAGTAAAGCTATGTGAGCGGAAAGGGGAGCAGAAAGAGAGTAGGGGAAGCAAATATGACAGGACGTTGCAATCTACTGAGAGCAAGGAGAGGTGGAAAAAGAAAGGAGAGTGGAGGAAAAGGAGGAAGGGGGGACTGTGAGAAAAAGTGAACAGACGTAGGGAAGTGTTTGGAGAGAGTGGGGGGTGAGGACTGGAGGAAAGATGGAGATGGTAGATTTTGTCTTCCCATCAGGGTGCTGTCAGCTTTATAAATAACAGTAATCAATGGCTCAGCTGGCTCTGTCCTCTGCACTAATTGCTTTAAGAGCTTAAAACCTAGCTCAGGGACTTTTGTCATGGACGGCTTGATTATAGAGCTGCCACTGTGCTTTTGTCTCTTCCACTGCTGTCTCACATTTGGACCAATATGTCTTTGGACAAAAGTGATCACATGACCACTTTTGATATACTGCACACGGTGTTGTTGACTTGCACATTCAGACCGTTTTCAGATATGAACTCCACACAATGTCCTCAGAACTCGGGCTGGAGTTTCCGCAGAGTTCATCTTTCACACAGGATAACCACAGCAGGAGATTCTCCTGCACATGTTTTTGTTTACAGAACATCGACAATGGCCTCAGCTCTAATCAGAGAAAGCTTTCTTGACTTCTTCCTCTGTCTCTTCTACATGTATGGAACTGCGTTTTCATCCTGAGATATTGACCCTAACCCTAACTCCCATTTTGTTATTTTCCTTTTCTGTCTATTGCACGTAAGATAGGTCATCAAATCGCCCCCTCGCTTGAGATAAATCGTGCGGAGGTTCTCCTGCTGTGTTCACACTACAAGCGGCCCATCAGGAGAGCCTCTTACTCTGACATTTGCATTCTCACATACACAGACTCTGGAGAATGTCAGGAGATTATCCAGAGTTCACTGCATGTGTGACAGCAGCTGTAGATCAGTGGTTAGAACAGGATATTGTACACATAGGAGAGTCAGGATGCGACAGAAACCTATCCCAAATTGAGGCAGAGCACCAACACTCAAGGGTGAAATCCTCACGAGAAATGAGAGACTGATTCTATAGCACATTTCAACAGCAAGGCAATTCAAAGAACTTTATTTAAATACGAAACTGGAGATTAAGTAAACAATTAGCAGCTATGCTCCTTACAGCTAACAAAACCTGCCAGTGAAATTCATCCAGGTCAAGGGCATGTTTCAAAACGTTGTTATCAGCAACAGTAACAATATTTGGAGAGGGCATATTGAATGGTCGTTCCACGAGTATCCACAAAAGAACAAGTCCACAAAGTGCAAGACTAATGTCAATACAATGACTTGAAAACAGGCCAGCACATCTTATTAATAAAATTACTTAAATATAATGGAAGACTTTCCCCTTTCAACTGTGTATGGTTCAGGGCTGTCAGACCAGTCCACGTTTTTGAATTGACCTGTAACCTCTCTGTGATTTGTCAATTTTCAAGGACCTTTTTTTGACAGATTTATTATCTGTCATTGCAAAGTGTGATGTAGTATATCAACATGCTGCACGAGCGATTCTCTCTATATAGATAGATAAGATATACCATCTGGTTCATTTAATACCAAAACAATAACAAAGTCAACAAACGAACAACAAAAAACAACAAATATTGCTCCAGTGGCGCTCCTCTGTCGGTCATTCTATCAAACCAAACCCATTTTAGATAAATGGTTGTGATTGACATGATTGGTCTTGAGATGGATGGAAATCTGTCTGAATGGAAAGGCGCCAGACCCATCAGCCAAAGTGAAATAAGAATGAGCTAGTTGGTCTGGTTTCCAGGCCCCTGCACTCATGGCAACATTATAGTACTAGTAGGCCTGTGGGTGTTTTTTTTATTGTTTTCTTTTTTTTTCTGTTCTCTATTTCCAGCTTTGAGACGATGAAATTAGGAGTTTGTTTTCAATCTATGTGTGACTGCTTCCCAGTGACAGCTACATGGAGTCACGACTACCCTATAAACTGTCATGGTTTCACTTTGAGTGTAACTCATCATGTTTGCGACACTGTTCTGAATCGAGACAGTTCACCTGGCTTTAATCAAATACATTCATTTTTGACTGGTTTATGCAACAACAACAAAAATAACTTAAAATATTTAATTTAATAATATATCCCGGCCTTAATTGGTTGTATTATAGGTAACCATTGTACTAGTGGCACAATATGCAGTTGTGAAAGTGGTAATACCAGCAGCAGCATCACCACAGAATAAAACACTTATACAGCATTGCAATGCAAGAGGTGTTCTGGTGTGTGTCTATCGTTCGCCAACACTTACACAAATATGACAATGATGTTGTTTGTTTTAATAAGTAAAAAATGTCAAATGCATTAGGTCTTATGATGACATATTTCAAATTTGGGGAAACATGTTCCACAGATCCATGAGAGTGATGACAAATTCGATTGCAAAGCAAAGCACAGTGGTTTATAACAAGGTTGAATTTAATAAGTAACAACATCATCACCTTTTCTCAAATAGCAATTGTGACTATTTTTGTTGTTTTTTTGGGCCTGTGCACAGGCCTCTTCCGGTGACAAAGCAGTGATATCATTTAATTGAATGGGGTTTATGTGACAGTCCACAGGGCTCCTTTCAAACCGAGACATTTCTTGTTTGAAATATTCTCTGAACAGGACAACAGAGTTTTGATATTTCTCTGAGCTCAAAGACCTTCACAAAGCTACTGCAATAAAGTGCATGAGTGGCAATTGATTTTCCAGTTATGTGGGCACTTACTTCCACTGTGTGCATCCAGCAGTGCAATGGCTTTTTTTCTACAGTTCTGTCCTGCTGTCATGGATCAAATGAAAATAAAAAAGAGATAAACCCATGGGACATCCCAGAGGCTTAAGAGGGTAAACAATAAATCATGTCTCCTCTGTCTTTTGTTCTTCTCTTATTTTATTTTCCTCAAAGCTTTTCAGCTGCATTGTTGTTCCTCATGTTCCCCCACCCTCTCCATATATCCCAACCCTCCTCTCCTCTCCTCTCTTAACCATCTCTCTTTCTTATACTCTGATCTCTCAAATGGAAAATCCAGAGGAACATTTGTTTTTCTGAGGTTTGTGTTGATGGTACTGTCGCAAACTACCGAGGATGTATGCCGCCTCCAGTCAGTTGAGATTGGTTCCATCCAAAGGATCTACTCACAGGATCAGCTAGTGGATGGAATTCTTCAAATGTCTGACCATTGCATCTGATCGAAGCAGGGCTGTATTATACAGCATTGAAAATGACCTAATAAACACAAAAAGACACCATGGAGACCTGGTATTAACATTTGTCCTGATTGATGAAATAAATGCACAGCTCTATACACACGTGTAAATGCACCCAAATGCGTCTTAAGATTCATTTGAATAGACCACATTTGGAGATGGTGCGTGCATATGGCCACATTCTTTTCACTGTGTAGACACAACCATGTCCTGGACCACATTGAAGGGCCGCCTACTCAGCTGAATCGCTACTGTTTCACAATGAATCAAACATATTTTTATGTTGGTTGGCCTGTCTGTGAGTGCAATGGGGGTCAATATGTGAATTTGTGTGAAATTTGTGGTCCCAATATGTGGTCCCAATATCATACAAATATCATGTGTGTGATATTGTGACCATGTAAGGATTTGCATTTTTTTCAAATGGGTAAAATCTTTCGTTCTAGCACATTGATTCAGCTCCTGCTGACTCTGCTCTCCATCTTGATCTCTCACTCTCACCAACTCTCTCTCTCTCACACACACATTAACAACAGATATATCTGTGCACAAACTAATTTTGTCATGCAAATGTTTATTTGCATTTGGTCGCAGGAGACACATTCAGGACAGATGTTGATACCAGGTCTGAACAGACCTGGTATCAACATCTGTGGTGCAGTAATTGCCTGCAGAGCTGTTAGAGCAGAGAAGCTCACGGTAAATGTTTCCACACCAGGAGGATAACAAAATGACATCAATAGAAAATATAATAGTAAGAGTATGATGATATTGTGTAATAACATTAAAATGAGGTTTCAGGCCAAGAAAGTGTATCGACAAATATGTCACACAAAATGCGTACACACACAGACACATTGTCCCAGAGACAACACTATTTAGTTATTTTGTTTTATGATGGGCCAAGATAAACATTTTTTAATGGATGTAATTTTTACTTTTCTGTTGTTTTCTTTATATGGAAATAATCTTTGACCCATAACACAACAGCTGTAACAGTAATTGGTTATTTTAAGGTAAAAAAAAAAAAAGTTATCCTGGAAATACATTCTGGGAGTCTTAAAAGAAATTAGCTTTTGCACTGAATTTTTTTGAAATGCAAGCTGGCCTCCTGCTGTTCTGCCAAGTTATTTTGTCATTTTTCGATGTAAGTTTGAGGTCAGATGGAATAAGAACATATTTTTTTTATGTATGAGTAGTTTCACCAAATCACATACTGTAATTCTGCTAGGAAATAATGCTTTGGATTTGCTGCAATGAGAGCCCAGTCATGCATAAGTGTTCTCTGTGCTTGTTTAACAACTGAAGTGCTGTCTTTCTCCAATGATGCTTGCCAGTTTGGCTTGTCGATTGGGTGTTTCGTGTAGATGTGCGGGTGTTCCTGCTGGCATAGCACTAAATTGAAGTGAAACCAACTGTGAAGAGATGACTCGGCATGCCAGGTAGGTGTGTTTGAGATGGTGTGTGGCGGGCTGCTTGTTTGACAAGATATATGTTCACCTAAAGCGTTGTTAAGCTCCGCACGTCTTAAGTCTCATTGCTGATTAGATACTAACAGGTTCTGAGAAGATAAAACCAGAAGTCCTTGTAACAAAGAGACTTATGAGGATGTTAATCAGCACATCTTTATGCAGCCAAACCTGGCTTTCATTTAAACGTATCCAGTGTATGCTGTGATGGAGGTTCCACATTGAACACAGCTACATGAAACACAGCCTATAAACCTTGTAGTGATATTTTATCTTTGTTTATCGTGTGCTGTCATCTTTAACTCGTAGCTCTTTATTCACTGGCAGCAATGGAGCCCAAAGATTCAAGATTTACTGCTGAGCACTTTGGAGAGTCAGCCAACGAACAACACAGCGTTCCTGAGCTTTGTTGTGGGGAAAATCAAAGCAAGACAATCCTAATGAAAATTTAAAGAATCTCGAGCAAGTATATTGGTGGACTTTATAGTGATGGATGAAAGTGGATGTGGTTGTGGTTGGTCATTCATTTTTGAGCTGCAGAGCTGTCCTCTTTTTTTACAGATATCAGCAAAATAATGTTAGGATTTCAATATTTTAGCTATATTCTGTGTCTGACTCAACTCTAAATAAATAAAGATAGAAGCAGTTTGAGCCAGATATACAAATGATTAATAAATAACCTTTTCCTTCCTAGTGTGTAATCTTGAAATTAGAATGTGTGAGCGTCACAGTTCTGTTTCGTGGTTTTGGTTAAATTGTTTTGAATGTCTGTACAAACTGAATATTGTTTTGATATAGCAAGAACACAATAATCTTTTCTCCAATTGTCAACACCATTGGCCCACATGCCATCAGCTGTGTCAAGGTCTTGGGAGTGGCTCCATGTCACTATTCCAATACAAAGAGGATGGCCTACGCCTGCGCACTTTCGAGGAGGAAGAACCAAGACCTACTGTTATAAAATAGACAGGAGCCGGCTGTTAGATGCGTTCTGATTGGTCTTGTGTTCTGATGCGACTTGTTGGATGCCCATTGCTTTGCTGATTGTTACCTTTCATTGCTTTCTAAATAAATACTTGATTTAACAAACCGAGTTCGGCTCATCTTCTCATATTTAGGATAAACCAACACGCATGACAATAATCCTTGTAAGGCAATGCTAGTTATTTTTTAAAGCCCCATCCGTGATACTTGCCTCCTCTGTTTGCCCCTACTGGTCAGCTGAGCCCTCACAGGTTGGCAGCTTTGTGTGCACTGCGGTACACCAGAAACCAATCAATCATGTTTCCAATCATTATTTCTTAAAATTTCCAGAACCTTTTTAATATTTCATGAAAAAAGTAAAGTATGTTCTTTTGGGTTGTGAGTCCCCACTTGTCCACAGACAGATACCATGTTTGTGTTGATTGGTGTTGAAGGCTGTCCCCTCTATTGTTCTCATGGACAAGGGTGACTATAGTGCCCCACTCTTCTCCCCCCTTTTCTTTGTGAACTCCTCACACCTTACCCTGGAGGCCCCTTCCTGCCTTCTGCTAAGTTGACTCCTGAAGCTCTTTGAATGTAAATCTGACTGTCTGTACCCTTTGATCACAGCTGTATTTGCATACAGTCCCCCTCCCCCTGCTGTATAACTGTCCCCCTGTCCTTCACTCTGGGTCAGACTTTGGTTTTGGATCCCTTCAGTAAAGCAGGATTAATTTACTCTTGAATACCAACAAAACTTACAACACTACAGCAAACTACAGAGACAGAACTCTGGTTGATGTTTCTTCAACAAACTGTTGGATTATGGGTTTGGACTAAAATGGGATAAAACCAGTAGTCGCCTTTCACATCTGGTATCTGGTATCCATTGTGCATGCTCTGATAACAAGTGGTCAGCTCTAAATTCATGTGGCACTTGTAGCCATACTTGTTCTGTTAATGCCTTAGCCGCATGTAAAGGACAACTATTCAGCTGATGTCCGCTGACAGTTTCACAATGAGTGGAAAGTATTTTCTCTCTTCTCAAAGGTTGATGTGTTTGTGGCCATAGCCATACTGACTACCATATAATGGTTTCTGTTGTTTAGGAGCCCTGCGCGCAGCTCATCGATTAATTCAGTCCCTCCTGACTCCACTTTCTCTCCTTGTCCTCTCTTGTTCACGCTGACACACACACAAACAAAGTCATTGGACACATTTGTTAAATCAATATCATTTGATGTCAGGAAGCTGAGTGAGATCTGATCACATGTGGTCAGAGGAGACACATTCAAAACGCACATTCGCCATCTGTGAACAGACCAACGGTTCGAGCTGTTAAACTTGTTAGGGGATCTCTCAGGTCGGATGTTTTCTGAAAAAGGCCAAAAAAGTAAATTCAAAAATGGTTTTGCCATTGATTGTTTCCAAGCTGAACAGGATAGAATTCGGGGTCAGACACTGAAAAAATAAAAATACTGACTATTGACAAAATTGAATCCCTCAGTTGGTATTCAGAATTCAAATACCAGAATTAAATTGTATGATGTTTAGGGATTTTCAACGTTAGCTTGTCTGTGTGTGTGTGAGTCTGTGAATATGGAAAAAAACTGAACCCTAAACAATTGAAAGGAGGGTGTGGGCAGTTTGGGGCAGATATATGGCCTTCACACCAGGACTTCTAATAACCGTTGTTGCTTGTAGTTAATCATGAAATTAAGTTGTGTGTGTGTGGGTCACAGCGCTGTACAATCTCACACCTGTCTTGATAAGAGGTCTGAGAAAAGCCATGGCCTGTTGTGAGACTGTGAATTTGTGGCAAACTATACACTGTACTTTAACTTGTTCTCATTTGTAACTAGCATAACTCCCTTAGATTTATTCAGCATCACACAGAGTTCAACCAGCTGCCCCAGGCCCTGGAGGGTAGATTGAATGGTGTTGTTTTGGTTTGGAGGATGCAAATGTTTACACAAACAGAACACACAGCCGACAGAGCAGGAACACAATATTCTTTACTCCAATGAACAACAAGACTGACCCACAAGGCGTCAGCCGAGTCAATGCTTGTTTATGAAACACAAAATCGAATTATCATGGTGTGAAGATTTCTGCAGCAGCTATCAGAGGATGAGCGTGACTGGGAACGGCTCCATGTGACTTCCTGGTTCCAGTGCCAAGAGGCGTGGGACTACGCCTGTGCACAAACAAGGAAGAACCAAAGTAATTTGCGGCGATTCCCCTTCGTTATTTTGACCAATCAAATTAAACCTACTGTTATAAAATATTACAAACGCCTTCTGTTCGATGCGACCCGTGCTTTGGGTGCCCATTGCTTTGCTGTAACTTTTCATACCTTTTCATTGCTTCTTAATAAATACTTGATTGAACGAAACCGAGACCGGCCCTTCTCATATTTAGGATTAATGAACACGCAAGGACAGATGGAACAAAGAATTAACCTAGGTCAGAAGAAATGTAGCTGGACTTTACTGTGAGGGATTTATTGCCTGCTGTTTGTGATCACCCAAAAGGAGACTGAGCCATTGTGTTAAATAGAGCTTAGTGGGATATTGTACCCGAAAAAGTCTCCTCAATGAATTATTATTGAACTATCTACATAACCAGCCAAGTTGTGTCATATGGGCCAACTCAGCGGAGCGAGATTTGATTCAGATGAATTCATATCAATACCAAACTGTGCCAAATACCAGATGAACCACGAGCCAAGACAGATTTTGTCGAGATAAAAACAATTATGTGAGAAGATGAGAGAGCACAATTAGCTATGAAATGCTGCTTTTATTCAGTGACATTAGCAACAACAAAGAAGTCTTGTGGCAGTTTATTTAGCATCATAAAGGCTGCGTAGAATGAGCCAAATGATGTGGGCTGGCCAGACAAAAGCAGTCCATCAAAACTCATTATTGGGATTTTATAATGCTTCGGCTATGGAGCTGAATGAGAAAGCACGGCACTCTGAAAGTAAAGGATGCATTTATTGTTCTCGATTCAAATCTTTATTTTCAACAATATGGTGAGAAGGTGAAAGGAGCACTTTGTATTCTGCAGCAAGAGGCAAGGCAGCTGATCCCAAGTGTGATTATTTATGGCTTTCATCTCGACTATAAATGGCACGATCTGCATGGAGCTCGCTCAAAACGCTGTCCCGAAAAGAAAAGTAATGCCACCACCTGTAGACAGATACAAGGGGTCAGGAGGCTAATGGCAACTGGAGTTGTATAGTTTGACATAGTAAATCTTGTCACAGGGGATAAACACTATCTCTCAGTGCACTGACAAGCCCTCTTTGTCTTGGAGAATGTGAAGGTCTCATGAAAACTTTATTATTTATCTTCTTCTCTGCCGCCTGTGCCTAAAATGGAAAGAGGGAAAGATTGAGCAACACAGCAGAGGAAGAGGGTTAGAGCCAAACCACTGCAATAAAAGTGATGTATGAGACGTCACTCAGTGATTGGCTCAATACATCACCCTCAAAACACGAGCACGTCTGCACGCATGCACACACTCGCTCTGCAGTGTGGTGTAGTTGGTGGTTGAGTCCTGTCTGCCTGTCGGCTAATAGATGTGAGATGAAATAAGAGCTTAAATATAGAATGGTGCAATCCTTTATTGGATTGTATTATCTCCACCAGAGAGTCCTCACTCACTCACCTGCTCGCACACACACACACAGGGATACACAAGCACAGGTTTTTGATGTTACTGTAGAATGAAACAGTTTTAAACGTGGAGGACGGGAGCATTAATGTTGAGAATAAGCAGGTGGTATCTACATGGGATAACAGAGATCTGATTGATGTGTCTGTTGGGTGATCGCTGATGCTTGATGAACCTCACAAAGAAACAGACGTTTGACACCACAGCCTCACTGCTGCAGAGCAGATGATATCTTCCTTTGTGCCAGCTCCCTGTTCACAATGAAATCGCTCATCAGATCAGTCACTCAGAAACAAAAAGCCTGTTAATGCAAGGGATTTTGATGCTAGAAGTAAAAATATAGACATTAACGTTATTAACGTTACATTTGCCTTCTCCTTGTTTTCCTCTATATTTTATCCTGAAGAAAAATGCAACATCATTTATAGTGTGAAACATTTCAGAGAGAACAGACCCGATTCTAAAAGCACTAATGAATGCCAGTGTTGCGTTTAGCTCTCTAAGAGTTAGCTCAGGTCACACCAGCAAGCAGTGCAATTTTGCACAGCATTCATTTAACCTTGTGATCAGTGTCTATGGCAGACCCTGGATAGCCTCTATGTATAAATATTCCATTACAAGGTAATATTATCCATTCACAATCTTAAGTAAACTTATCAGCAAAATAAATGTAAAATATGACAAGTTGAAGAAGAAGAAGAAGAAGAAGAAAGAAGAAGAAGAAGAAGATATTATCGGGTTATTGCTATGTGAGCATGTGGCCAACAGCTGATCAGGGTAGAGCTACTGATGATTACTTTTATGCAGTTCAGTATGTTTGTCTTAACATTTATTTTTTCAATATGGTCAGAAGGTCAAAATCTTCAAAGAAACTAGCAACTACAGCCGTTATATAAATTGAGTGAAAAGTGCAATATTTACCTAAATTGGAGTGGAGTAGAAATGGAAGCATGCGTGCTGCACTTACAGTTAAAGGGCATTAGTATCAATCTCTGTTTCAGTAGTTTAAAACACTGTTTGTGTGACAAGTTTGTTTTGCAAAGTATCTACATACGTGTGGACATATGTAAAAATGTGGGAAAATACTCATTGTAAAAGCAAATCAATGTCTTTTAGTGGGAACCTCATCCCCTGTGGGAAAGAAGAGTAGCTTTGATATCATAACACCTCAACGCATAGTTTGGAAAGTGAAAAAACTGCTTATGTAGCTTTTTTCAAGGAAAAAGCAGCAGGGATTAATGAGTCTAAATAGATCATTAGATATATCCACAAAGCAATAGAGGCTCTGCCCCCTGCTGCTGGGAGGAGGAGGGGGTTCAGGGGAGGTGAGGGAGGATGGTGACTCAGGGAGACACTTGAGGTTGCCCATGCTGTTGGCTCGCCCTTGAGGCTGACAGTGCTGTTGCCCCTGCACTTGAAGATGTCAGATCCTTGTGTATGTGTGTGTGGGTGTGTGTGGGTTGGTGGGCAGCATCTCTAGGATGGAGACACTTAAGATGGCAGTCACCATGACAGGGTCAGCAAGGAGGGAGAGCACTGACACTGACATCACTCGACCTCTGATGACTGCTCTATACACACACACACACACACACGCACACACACACACACACACACACACACATACACACACACACACACACACAGGCTTCATGTTAAAAATCAGTCTAGGTTACAAAGATGAAAAGTGAAAGAAAATCAGTTTGGATTAATTTTGATTTAAAAATGTAAGATCTATATTCTATGCAAAATCATCACTCACATAAAACCTTTCCATAAAAGCATAAAAACACACAAATGTACTCCTTGAATGAAAAAATGTGATGACTTGAATGACACTTGAAACTCACTCACACCTAGAATGATAATATTGCTGTAAGTCTATTAAGGCTTAAATGACTTCAGGTAAACAGAATGACTGCTCCCAGTGTCCCTGCTTTGACCATAATTATACAATCATATGAAAATGACCTGTTTGGTCCCACATCAATTTTGTTTAATGCACTTAATAAAACATTTTGTGTGGAGCAAATTAAAGGTGAAGAGGAAATGAATTGGTGGGCCACATCTGTAAGCTTTGTGTGTTACAGATGCTACAGCACCATTATTGTGAGGAGCTGATAAGAGGATGGGTCTGGTTTGAGGTTCCTACTTAGTTTACATAATTTAATTCCAGATATAATAAATTCTATCTAAGGCTATTTGTTTGAGCTTTCTGCTTGGTTGCGCCGGAGACTCCTGGAGGCTGCGGAGGCTAAAGGGGTGGTCACGGGTCAGTGGGCTGCACCGGGTCGGCATGCCTGACAGGGTGCAGGCGTTTAGCTGCATTGGACTGCTGAGTCACACTCTAATAGAGAGGAAGAAGACCGAACAAATGGATAAAAGTAGGGGACAGAGGGTGTGATTTAGTTAATTGTTAATGCCAGGTGACTCACAAGAGGGAGGTAGACAGCATGTGATCTTTCCAAAATGGTATTGACTGAAGTAAAGGTAGATTTTCAAGAAATAAAAACAGTTTTTAAGCAAGTTACTTTCTAATTGTAGAAATAGAAAGTATCTTGAGCTAATAACTCTAATCTCTGTCTTTATGTCCCAACTGGCTAGGTGGTGTTGACCATAACAGCGCCTTTCTAACGTGGCTCAATCTCTGCAAGTCGTATTTGCAGTTTCAGAACAACATGCAACATGTCAAGCAAAGAGCCCATGGACACTGCACTAGTTCATCTATAATCACCTGAAACTAAGAGTCTTTGTGTTTTTATTACCTTAGTAATTGGGTCCTCTATAGTCCACAACATTATACAGTAGCCCAGATCGGATAAAAGAAAACACTGAATCTAGAAATGACCTTTTGTATTGTTAAATTACCTGAAGGCCACCATAGGTTCTCATTCAGGCTTAAAAGGGGATGGTTGTAATATACCATTTCCCTGCTAGAGGCCATAAAATCATACACACTGAAACTTTAACTTTCAGTTGAAGTTTATATTAAAATTTGTGAAAGTTAATACACATTTCATCAGAGAAAAAAGGGAATCCACTTGTCAGTGACATCAGCGGCATTAAATATACTTTGAGTCCATGTTGTCACACATAAAAACTATATTCTGCTATATTGTAGTCTAATTTGTACTTATTATACTGAATATCCTGTCCTGTAAAACAGAATTACATTATTGGATTGATATTATTAATGCATTCACACAGACAGCAAATTTTATATTATACTGTATGCAGTTTTCTACACAGAACTTGTACTTTTGATTAGTGTTTATGTATACAATCACAGTTAAAGAGTGCAGATAAAATAAAGTTGAATATTTTCTAATCTATAATGTAGTAGACCGGAATTATAAAGTAGTAACATGTCAATTAGTGCTTAAAAGAGAGGATTTTGAAAACTCCAGCAGCACCACAGTCGTGGGTGTAACCTGCAGTTCAAAGCGACTGGAGTCAACTCCACAATATTGTTACACTAATCACATTGAGCCATCTGGTCATTTTATTTGACTTGGTCCATATTGCCCAGCTTTAACTTTATTATACTGTGTTCTTGCAGTCGTAGTCTGAAGACTTTTTGACAAGACCTGTTGTAACAGTAAGTTAAGGAATAGGAATGGGCAGAACGTAAAAAGGTGATAGAATGAACCTGGTGAGAAGTTGCTCCTGCGAGCTGGGGCAGATACTATTATCAGTTATAGTTTGAACATATCACCATGGTTATCATTCCACATGTTGATGGGCCTTAAAGGGAGAAAGTGACGGATTGAGAGGGACTGCCAAAACTGTAATGTCCTCCTCTTAATTCTTAACCTTGACCTACACACACACACACACACACACACACACAGTAAAAGATCTTTTGCAGAAGAGCTCATTTATAATTAGTAACACAGCACGTCAGTAGTCCTGCTCCGCCGCACACAATCACAGACAACTCACGGTTTACAGAATACTCTGCATCGACAACAGCAATCTATTTTCGAGGTAATCAACTAATCACATTCTTAATAATGCATCACCCACTTGGGGACAGTCCACATCAATGTGGGCTGAATAAGAGCTAATGAGCAAAAGAGACAGATTTATGATAAACAAACCAAAAATTAAGCTTAAATGTTATTACTGCATTGCACTTTTAACTTTTTCAACCGGTGCAGCAGTGCGTGTGCTTTCAGCATTGTGACGCTGTCAGAGAGTGTGACTGCTCTATACCACAACACCAGCAGTGAGACAATTTGTAAAAAAAAGAAAGCCTGGAGAGGCTAATACTCAACATCAGCAGCCGACAAAGGAACAAACTATAGACGACTTTGTTTAAGTTCTCTTCCCTGCGGATGGGTTTGAGTTCTCTGAGAGAAAGCTCTTCACCTGCTTCACCTGCGAACTCAGTTTCCCTTATCTGCTCTTGTCTACATTTTCATGATGGTAAGTTGTATCGTCTCTTGCTCTGATCCCTCTTTCCACCCATGTAATGGACCTTGTTTCATGCATGTGCCATGTGTCTCTATCTGAGCAGGGCAGAGTCAGCCCTGACCTCCATGGGGCCTGAAGCTAAATTCTGCTCAGGGGCCCTCCTGCCTGATTCATGAGCTGTATAAACCACTTGCCATCTCCAGGCAGTCACTCCTGACATCCCAGTGCTCCCAATACAATCCTCGCTCCTTCAAAAAAGTTCACTCCATCTGTTGGCTTAAGAATATGTTGACCTATACAGAAAAATGTGAGGTATAGGCAAACAATATTTATTAAAAAACATTTACAATATAATCGCCAGATGGTTGTTAAAATCCTCATGTCTAGAAAATGATAAAATATAATGCTGAGCTTTGGTTCTATTGCCTGGTGAATACTTGCTGACGAACAGTTAGTTATGCTTAATCCTCTCATTTTTGTAATGATTAAATATGAAAAGCTGTAAACATTGACAGCCTCTTAGACACAAGTGGGAGCTGAGGAGCTTGTGTAATAAGGGCTTGTATAATGAATTTATATAGGGCCACCTAAAAGGCAGGTTTTGCGGAGACATTGTCACAATGTGGAACTGAGGAGTGTTGGCATGACACAGTTCAGGTCCTTGGGTTTATTGGTTTAAGACCCCTACACCTGAAAAGTTGATGATCTCCACTTCCACAAATTCTCATACATTATCTGTTTTCAGGTCATGCAAATCTCAGCTGCCAAAATTGGCAATTGCAGTTGAAAACCTCAGACCCTGTCAGGAAACTATTTTTTAAAAAAAACTAATCTAGGGCATGACCAGAACAAGTGTGTCAGCCCTCCCAGGGACTAATTAATTATCGGGTTTCATGGGTAGAGTGGTGATTGGTGATGGGGGTGCAGTGGTTACCTGTCAGCTCAGAGGAAGAAGGGTCTGGGTTCAAACCTCAGGCCATACCAGTACTCCAGCTTCCTCCCTAGGACCAAGACATGCAGATTGGAAAGTAAATCTGCTGGTGAGTGTGAATTCAAGTTTGACTATGGATGTAAGCCCTTTGACAGGTGACCTGTCCAGGATATACCCTGCCTCTCGCTTGATGTCATCTGGGATTGCTTCAAAGGATAAGTGGTAAAGATAATGAGTGGATTATTGGGTTTCTCTTTCATTATTTTGTGTTAAAGTAGCCAAAGAGAGGCGGTGGTCTAGTGGCAGAAACTTGGACTATGGGCAGAGAAGCTCTCTGGTTCGTCTCTGGTTCGACTCCACGAAGAGACAACAAAAAGACGAACCTGGATTGATCTGTCCAAAAATCCAAGAGTCTCCCTACCCTGTTTAGTGCCCCTGCGCAAGGCACCTTACTCCCCCAACATCTGCTCCCTGAGCGCCGTACATGGTCGCTCACTGCTCTGTGTGTCCTGCACCAGATGGGTCAAAAGCAGAGATTAAATTTCCCTACCTGCATGAGTGTGCCTTTGCATGTGTTTGGGACTAATAAATGCATCTTAATCAATCTTAATCAAAGCACAATCTAAAGGTACCGCAGTACAAGTAACCATGTTGTCACACATAAAAACTATATTGTAGTCTAATTGTACTTATTATACTGAATATCCTGTCCTGTAAAACAGAATTACATTATTGGATTGATATTATTAATGCATTCACACATAGACAGCAAATTTTATATTATACTGTATGCAGTTTTCTACACAGAACTTGTACTTTTGATTAGTGTTTATGTATACAATCACAGTCAAAGAGTGCAGATAAAATAAAGTTGAATATTTTCTAATCTATAATGTAGTAGACCGGAGTTATAAAGTAGTAACATGTCAATTAGTGCTTAAAAGAGAGGATTTTGAAAACTCCAGCAGCACCACAGTAGTGGGTGTAACCTGCAGTTCAAAGCGACTGGAGTCAACTCCACAATATTGTTACACTAATCACATTGAGCCATCTGGTCATTTTATTTGACTTGGTCCATATTGCCCAGTTTTAACCTTATTATACTGTGTTCTTGCAGTCGTAGTCTGAAGACTTTTTGACAAGACCTGTTGTAACAGTAAGTTAAGGAATAGGAATGGGCAGAACGTAAAAAGGTGATAGAATGAACCTGGTGAGAAGTTGCTCCTGCAAGCTGGGGCAGATACTATTATCAGTTATAGTGTGAACCGCATTACAAGTAAAAGCCCTTCATTTGAAATCACACATAAGAGAACAAAACTATCAAAAAAAAACTGTCAATAAAGTATCAAAAATAAACAGTCTTCATTATACAGAAAAATTATCCTTGACTGTCATATTGGGGGATGGATTCATCGATGTGTGATCCATACTGCTGTGCATGGTGGAAATAGTACAAGTTTTATAGACTTATACATTTTTTGTAAAAACTCCATCTTAAAGGTACTAGTATCTCTAGCTTAAAAACAACAAGAATAAAAACTGTTGTTGCAGTAAAAAAAATTTTTTTAACATGGTTGAACCTTTATGAATAATTATCTGTATCGATTGTAAATATATTTTAATTTTGTCATTTGGTACATGCTCTTACCCAAAGTGACCAGTGAGGGTTAATAATCAAGCTTCAAGACAGCAGCACAGTACAAAGTAACAATTAATGGTGGGCGTGCCTAATGATAACCAATCATAGTGTCCAGCTTAGGACATACATTTGGTTTTGACTGTCAATGCATTGTGTAGGAGAACGTGGCCTAGGGGATAGAGTGGGTGCTCCATAACAAGAAGGTTGCCGGTTCGAATCCCACTCTTTCCCATCTGCATGCCTAAGTGTCCTTGGCAAGACACTGAACCCCTAAAATGGCCCCTCATATATGCTGAGTGTTCTAAAAAATGTAAGTCGCTTTGGACAAAAGCGTCAGCTAAATGACATGTAATGTAAAAGTACTTGGGAGATAAACATGTCAGACAGATGAAAAAACACACCAGGTTCTCTGACTGGCTCTTGCCCCTCTCCTCAGGCTCGTTTTGTTGTTTGCAGGACCCATAACATGATTGGTAGTTCCAGCACTGCCACTTGAAAAGTTGAGCTTTGCTCAGCTTGCTCAGCTTCTGAACTAAAACGATATACGGCAGTGTCTGAGTGGACCGAGCTCGGAGCCTGGTCTGGCGGCAGGGGACGCCCAACACCACGTTGTGGTTCACAAGCCTGCTCGTGGCGGACGTGAAGTTCAACTGAAGAGCTTGAGTACTCCATGACCTCAGAGTCAGTTAGTTTTACCTACACATAGGTAAGTGTGGCAGACAATACAAGTAAACTGCAAACACCTTAGGGAATCAATTCAATGTTACAGGACGAATGTGAAGGACCTAGCATTGAGCGTAGGACTAGCATGTAATAATAACGAGCCAGTGCCCATCGCCTTGTAACAGTGACACATGACATTATTTTATTAAAAGTGAATTAGAAGAGTTTCGTTTGAAGCCTCCAAAGCTGAATTAAAAAACTGTTGAAGTCATGGTTAGCCAGCGGAGGTCCAGAGATTGATAGCAGGCATCTGATTTAAACTAAGTGTGATGCTACACTCTGGATCATCTTAAAGGTTTTCAGTGTGTATGCAGTTGGGGCCAGAAGGGCATCAGAGTAGTTCAGGGCAGACAGCCATGGCCTGTACCAACACGTGGGTGTCAACCTGAATCAGGTCTTTCACTTAAGAACTCTGTATGCTTCTCCGAGTCCGTTGCGGACGGACGGAGCGGACGGACACTTTTTTGATTTATAGTTCTACGAGCCTTTTTGTTCCGAAAAGAATTCACCGCCAGAACAGTAGTTGGCGCAATGGAAGTCGAGCTTAGAGAAGCCTACCTCATGAGGTATATAGAAGAAGTCCTCGCTGGTTTATTTACATCCCCCCGGCCCCTCACACACAGCGAACAATGACAACTAACTAAAAAGGCTGTTGATGACACAACAGTTTTTGCTGAAATAAAGTGACACCCAGCGGGTCAAAATGCTTATGTTATCGTGTCTTAGCGCAGCGGTACCCCGGTTTTGTTTCCAGACTGCATTACTAATTCAACAGATGCAACAGCTTGAAGCTACACGGAGGCAGCTGTCTTCCCCCTAGCTTCCACTCAGTCAGCAGGGACACCCGATACTAACTACTACCAAGTGTTTGCTTCTAACCTGACCGTGTTTGAGAAACAGTGTCATGAGAACCGTGGGATTAAAGTCAGCGGGTTTTTGCGCTGTTCCCACCGCAGTTAGCATGGTGGCTAGCCCGCTAGCCCCGTTATCAAAGTTCGTTATAGCCATATGTGACCGTACACAAATGCCGTAAGTGCTCTAACCAGCCACCGTCAGCCGGACAACGCCGCTGGCTTAACACACTTGTCACATTAATCATAGAGTCGTAGTTTCGATTTAGGTTTATTGTGATTTAGGGAATGAAACAGGAACTTTGAGGTCCGGAAATGATGCCGTCCCGAAATGCTGGCGTTAGCGGACCAATCACAGCCAAGGGCTATCCGTGGGCTCTCCACGATGCCGACGTGTAGTTAGAAAAATCAGAGCTGCATGAAAAGCTCTCCGAGGAGCCCCGGAGAGGGCGTTCCACGGCGGAGAAGGCGGTCCTAGCTGTCCGTGTCCGTCAAAATGGAGAAGCATACATTGGCCTTTACGTTGAATATAACCAAGTGGCACAACCAGGTGACGGATGCAACACGGTCCGACAAGGACAAGTGGTTGCAAATCATGACAGCTAGGTTCCTTGCAACCTTGTTTCAGGTCACAGATGATGAAAAGACTTCTTTGATGTTGATATGGTGCTGCGGAGATTGACAGATTGGCCAGGACAACCAAGAGTTCTGGCCCTGAGAGGTGTATTTGAAGTTGGTGTTCGTGCATTTATATGTATGGAATATACAAGCACAAGGTGGTGTGGTGCACTAGGAAAAGAAAAATTAAGCTGGATTGTTTTAAAAATTGTTGAAAGTAATTTATTTGAATTGGAAATAAATTGCAATATCTATACTGCAGGAGTCAGTTACATGACAACGAGGATGATACAGACTCGCTATATTTTATCATGTGATGTCGGTGGCTAAATTGATGGGGACTCTTCACGGTGTACTAAGAAGCAATTAACTGAGTCAAATATGTGAGATCCTGTAATTTAACAGCATGGTCACATCATCCAAGGCTGTCATCTTGTGGCAAAAAGAAAAAACTGCACTAAATGTGCAAATGGCAACATTAAAACGGTCATTATTAAACATTCCTCTATGTGTGTGTGTGTAATGACAGAACAGTCATGTTAAATTAACCTTTCTCACACGATTTGAGTGGATGATTCTTATTTTCATGTTGTGATATTGCTATTTAGCCCCATATTGGATTATTGTGAATATGCATTTGCGATTGTTTTGTTGCTTGCACATGTCTGTATTCGCTCAGCTTGGTTGCAGCAGCAGAAGCCGCAGCTCTAATCTCATCGCTCCATATAGCATGTGTTGGCTGGGGTTTGTATGTGTGTCACAGAGGCACCCTGTCCTCTCTTTCACCCCGAATAAGCAGAAATGCTCACCCCCCCCCCCCCCCACACACACACACACACCCATCTCTCTCCGCCTTCAACCGGCTTTGATCCGCCCCTGCAGCCACGCTGGAGAGATGACAGAGCGAGGAAAGAGGGACTGGAGAGGGAGGGGGAGACGGTAGAAAGAGATGACAGCTCCTCAACAAGTGTGGAGCATCAGAGAAGAGAGAGAGGGAGAGAGAGAGAGATAGAGAATTGGCGAGTGCTGCTCTGACGATGAGCTTCTCGCCATGGGAGAAGGAGGAGACATATGCAGCATCAAGAGCCACCCGAGCTGGGTTAAGCATACACATGCTTACTTTTCCTGTTGTCACAAACACACACACACACACACACGCACACACACACATACAAAATACGAACCATCTCTGTTTACCCTCAATTTGGATTGCCTGCGGTCTATGTTGCCATCTGCCCTGGTTGACACAGATGCTGACTTGTAGCAGATCCAGTAATAATCAGTCATAGAAAAGGGGCTGCCCAGACGTTGGCAGCAGCTGTAGCCTTACACACACTGAAAGGCCATAGGTATCCACTGGGTTGCTTAAAGGCTGGTTCTATTCAGTCTTTACTTACTTATCTTTCTAAAAATAGACAAATCTCTGTCCGTCTGTCTTACAATTTTCTCTCTCGCCGAGGAAGTGCAGTGACTGCTGGGGATTTTTCTGGATAAGCGGATAACACATAACATTGTACTTGAGAAAAGAAAAATGCCAGGGCAATGCAGCCCTAGGACATTTTGCAGCACACACATGCCAGGGTTTAAGGAAGAGCGGACTGCGAGCTACACTGTGATGTTTCGCCCCTTTCATTGTGTGATGTTGTATTTACACGATCCATGTGCAAAAGAAGGCGTCTGGGCCAAAACATTTCAGGCTGGATCTAATGGTATCTTGTGTTGTTCACTGGATATCTCACAGCCTTTATTGAGTAGCTTTGAGTTAACTGTGCTTATTGATGCAAACCAAGTCGTTATTGGCTTTAATACAAATCTGAGGGCAGGGACTGTCCATGTGCACAGCTTATGAACCTTGCACACAGAATTCTAAACCCAGAGCCTACCCCCCACTGGCCCCAGGGGAGCTCCGCACCTCAGCACATTCGCTCAATTCTGTAACAGGTCACTTTGCATGCCGAGACTTGACCAATGCAGGCCAACCAATCAGCCCCTACCAACAGGCATTTTGAACAGGCACTTCTCTAGTTACTCAAAACAACAATGGACTGATGCCACTAACAAATTCTGTCTGTGATATATCTTCCTCCTGTGAGCCATAGAGCTCCATTGTAGCCAAAAATCTATTTAAACACACCAATGAGCCGCAGTGTTGCACTGCGACATCTTCCTTTATCATATTTTCCTCATTTTAAACAAAATATTTTGCATAAATATTTGTGACTCATTTATTTAAGATATTGCTCTTTTTTTCATCTGCATGAAGGTGTATGCTCCTCCCTGGTGTTTTGCATTAAGAAATTGTACATTATTTCATTCAAAGATTTGCTGAAGAGGGAAAAATGTTGTTGCTGACAGTTGGCAAGTTAGTTGGCTCAATTGCTGATGACACATTAAGTTCACATAAGCCTCCTACAAAGGCACAGAGCAGTTACAACAGACTCAGTGAACCTGAGAGAGAAAAGAGATTTAAAGTTGCAGGCTGCATGGACAGCACATGGTATAGCAGATTCATTTTTATTAAAGCTGACTATTTTGCCCCATCCTTCAAAAAAAGAAAACATCTAAGCCTTATTATCCATTTGAATAAGATTTTTCGGGGAAAACAGACTTGGATATATGTGGTATTTTTGTGCGAGGCCCATATAAAGATGAATGATATGATAGCTCCCTTAAAGTCAATCAGTTAATCAATCAATCAATCAATTTTATTTGTATAGCCCATATTCACAAATCACAATTTGTCTCATTGGGCTGAGCAAGGTACGACATCCTTTGCCCTGAACCCTTAACCCTCAACGAGAGTCCGGAAGAACCCTATAAACCAGAAAAAGAGCCTAAGTAAAGCCAGCTATTAACAGGACATGGACCAACTAAAAAGTCCAAGTACATCTCAAAGAACTTTTTTAGGTGGTGGTTATCATAATCATATTGATGTATGCAAAAATGCTCATTTCTGGTAAGTTTGGTTATGATTTTTTTTTAATGCCATAAAAGTTGGGTGAAACACTATGATTGGCAGCTGAGACTGCACAGACCCTTGCTCTAAGCGGCCAAGATGGCAGTGTTCGATAATGATACTGACACAGCTGGCTATCACTAATATAGCCCTCTGACTTTAGCTGTTTTGTTTGTTGTCTTTTAATTTTCTGAATGTGGTAATTGTCCTACAGATCACACAGATTACTGATCCACAGTGCAGTCCCTGCACCCTCTGCATCCTTCTCTACACAGCCAGTGTATGTACAGTTTTGTTCAATGTTTTCACAGAAATTGCACATTTCTATGGCATATTATTATAATTTAGTACTGATTTTCCATGTATGACAGCATTGACCCCATCTCATAATTGTGTTCAGACCCTTGCTCTTCTTCGGGGCAGTTTAAACCATTACAGATGGAAGGTCAAATAAAAGTGGTTGGTAACACACAGCTAATGACCGATGATAGCTTCATCCATCTTGGACTCTCCATTAAAAGGTCAGCACTGTGTCCTATCAGTCAACAGCTCTGTCAACCCTGACACAAATCATGTGCCTGATTATTTTGGCGCCATAAGCAAATCCACTGATTCTGATTGTGGTTTTGTGTGCTACGCCTTACTTGCCACTTCCCCCTTCACATCTCTGAACCCTCCACATCCCCTATGGAAATAGATTTGCATCTGCTCAAAATTCATATGCGTGCACTAGAATGCATATACTGTAGATCCTGACAGGTCAGTATGGATACATGTACTCTATGTACCTAATACGATATACAGTATGGATCCTAACTAGGAGCACCTTTTCTATTTAGCTCAAATGTCATTGTCCTATAGAACATGTTTTGAAAAACCCTTCTGGAAGACTTTTCAACTTTCATTAGAAATGATTGTTATACAATAGCGCTCAGGAGGGTATTTGCAACATTTTTACAAGATAATAATTTTATTTAAATATTTTACTTTATATTTATTCCTCCAGAGATTTAACAGAGACTGAACAGTCTGTGGCTGTTTGGTGGATTATGACATTATTAACGTACATTTTTAGATTTGTCTTATCATGTGTGCTTGTAGTTTTTTAACAAGGTTAATGACATTTATTTGCTCCCCTGAAAAACATGTGCAGCTTTTTAAATATTAGTGTGTCTGAACAGACCAATTGAGAGGATACAGGCAACATGTCTGAATCTTAATAAAGGATGCTGGGAGACAGAAACATCTTAGATTCTGATGGTGTTGGAAATATTTTCTAACACACAGACAACATAGGAAACTTAGATTTATATATTCAGCCCATGAACTTGAGGATGGAAATATCTGGTGACAGCACTGGCATTGCCCCAATGTAAGATACTGTCCATGTGATTTACATTTGAACACAACAGTGCTGCATAATTAACAGTAACATGTTTCCTCAATTATAAACGTACACGCAGCTAATGTTAATAAGGAACTCATATACATATACAGGTTCCCATAAGGAAATGAAGATCATCCTGCTTTCCTTTACATCTTATTAACATGCATCTCAAAACTTTAAATTGGATTTCCCTTTACCTCCTAAAATGCTAATTGCCTACATGTCACCTCTTCTTATAATATTTACATCTTTTAGAATTGACAATCTTCACTTGTTTGTTCCTCCCGATGTTCCGCTGCTTGTCTGATATTGTCTATTGTCTAATTTTCTTTTTTTGTCTATTCGGTCACACTTTCCATCTGACTTTAAATATAAAGAGAGAGCTCATGAGTCGAATAGGCTGAAAGACATTTAGTTCTTAATATGGATCACAGACCAAAAACACTGGATCCAAGTTTGTACGAGGGCGCTGGTGGGAGAAACCACAAAAGTCTCTAGCTCGGACATAGCGTTAGAACCCAGTCACTCTGAAGAATGTCCCATGATTACCTAGAGTTTAGTTCATGTCCTAGAGCAGCTTTAGTGAGTTTATGTTCCCAAACGATTTCAATGGCTCTTTGGTACAAACTAATGGAGTTGAGTCACATTTCACTCCCCGATTTAAATCCACTTCAATTAATGCAAACAGTGAGAGACACTCTGTCACAAGAGGTAGGCAAGTTTGTAAAAGAAAAAGGATAAAGCAGAGGGCAATATTTGCGGGTTGAGAATATAAATTTGATCATAGTCAACAAGTGATCTTCACTGCCACTCAAAAAGACAGCAATGGTGTAACTTCTTAACTCAGTTGGGAATAATTCACTGTAGCTCTTTACTTTGACTGGAACAAAGGCCATGTTCCCAGTATTTGATTTTGGTCTTTAGTCATACTGGTAGAAATATGTGACCAGGCCCAAATTTAGACTACCCTGAGGACATCATCAGACTAGACAAAGCTCCCCTGGGGCAATCTGATAACGTATTGTACCACAGTGTCTTCAGTTTGATTTCAACAGACTAACTCCCCCCCCCCCCCCCCCTCTCTTTCTCTCTCTCTCTCCAGGTTTTCTGTCTGTAGCACTGATGACAAATAAAATCAAAACAAGCCACACAGTTATTCTGGTGTCCCACATCTATGTGTTTCTCTGGCTCAATATGTGCCCAGTTCCTTGGCCCATGTCTGGCACACATACAGCATGACTTCCACATCTGAACCAATTATGGTGCACACATACAAAATCCTCCTGGCTGTCAGCCAACACGGGGGGGGGATAACGGCTGGAATCAGGCCAGATGTGCAAGTAAACAAGTCAGACTTAGACCAAGGAGCAAAGTGTATATTGGGCCATAAGCTTTCACTAGAAACACTTTGTTATCTGGAACATAGCACTGAGCATGGCTAGAAAACTGATATTTTATTTATATCACTATTTATACATCTGCCCCTACAGTCCAAACGTTCATAACTGGCACTAGCCTTTTTACTGGACCAAACCATTCATTAATGAAGAAAACCTTTTACTTTGATGTCTTTTAATTCCCAGCAGTGCATATTAACTTGATTTAACAACTTCAGAGAACATACTGTTCATCCAAGCCATATGTTTTATCACCATTCCATAGAAATAATTCAAACAGCAGTAATCTAGTTTGTTTGATGTTCTTGTAGTAGATTAATCACACAGCAGGAAAACCCCATTGTAAACAATTCATACTTGTATATATATGTGAAAACACATGTCACATGAGTCTCACATACACAGTCACAAACATGTTGTTGTAAATAGAAGGCAGATTGTCTATTAACAATTGGTTAATTAGTTGTATAAAATTCTATAAACAAGGAACAAGTGAAAAGCACAAATTTGAAGTGTGCATAAAAAAACACATGGGACAGTGAGAATCGAAGCCTTTTGATCGTGACTTCATAAGAATTCCACACTTTACAAACCAGCGACAATGGCCTTTACCCAAAGGGGTGCTCCTAAAGCAAGTGATGTAGAGCAATTGTCACTAGATTTTATTTTCTTCTAGTCTTAATGGCACTGGTTTGGCAGCTAAGACATCTCACAGACCAATTGCATGCAATGTGAATCATCTATTTGGCGCCACTCAGCCATTTAAGGCCGTGAAATCAGATTCTGACCGGGCTGGGTGTAATACAAGATATAGTATAGAATAGATTTCATACAGTGATAATTGAAGTTTTTTTGTAGTTTTTCCTTACTCTCTTTGACAGTTAAGGACAGAGACTGTCACACACTATTCACAAAACTGTGATTTGTGAATATTGGCTCTTCAAATAATATTTGATAGATTGATAGTGACTCGGAGAAAAGTACCAAAACTAACCCTACAAGGTGTGCTCTGAAAAGAGAGCGAAAACATTGTTTTTAATCAAAACTGGACAGATTCCTACAACACCACAGTGATTGTTGAAAGCAGCAATGTGAAACCCACATTTAAAAAATCCTGGCAGTACAAGCTGAGCTCACTTTTCCCACTGAACAAGAAGGGAGGGGATAGATCATGAGAGGAAAAGAAAGGAGGAGAAACACGGTTGTTAGAAAAAATGGGCTGAGACTGTACAGTGACAATATGTTAACAAAAGAAAAAAGACAAACTTACTATTATTTTCTATTTGCAATTGGTTGCTATGTTTTCTAAAATCACTCACTTTATGACAAGATGCACATTTAAAAAAACGTTCTGCTCTGTGTTATGTGTATTTTTTTACTTGATGTAAAAACATCATTTTTTGTTACACTTATAAATCCTCCAGTTCAATGTGGAGAAAATATCATTGACTCATACCTTTTTTAATTTTCAGAGTTTGTTGTTGACAAACCTAATGTTAAAAAATACATTGAACACTTAGACATTAAGATGTGCCAGACCTTTGCTTGTGGACATTTCCTCTATCTGGACCTCTATTTTTTAACTGCTTACCCCTGATGTGGATTTTATTTGTGCATGCCTCCCTCTCAGAAACTCTACCTCTGCAGCCGGATCAAACTCTGACCTCAGTAAAGTTTGAAACCAGAGTGGAGATTGTGATTAATTCCTCTGTTGGTGTGATTTAAGTTCATCTGAAGAGTTTTAAAGGATTTGCAGCGCTTCTATGGATGACGTCTGGTTTTAAAAAAACTCCTGCGCCCCCCCTCGTCCTCCTCCTGTCCCCCCTCCTGGCCTTTCTTCCCCGCTCTCTGCCAAACCGACATAAAAGGTGCAAGATTAACACACTGGCACACATACATTGAAAATGTTGGTGCTTGGTGTGTGTCTGTGTGTGTGTGTGTGTGTGTGTGTGTGTGTCAGGATAATTGCCTGGATTTATGGCTGACAGGAACAGTTTACTGTGTCATTTGGATTTTCAGGGACAAGGGTTCACTTACCGGTGAATGTGGCAGACAAAGAGTCCAGAAAGACACACAAACACACACACACCCACACGCACACACGCACACACACACAAGATTACTTGGGAGCATAGGAGTTTCACGGCTTACTCTTTGCCTGTCGCGGTGATATCTTATGTATTGGCTGTGTGGGATGGGTGAGCGCTACATGTTAGAAGACATGCCGCAACTCACAAAAACACACACACACACACACACACTCACACACATGCATGATTCCCAAAATCTGACACTGAAAAGAAGCTGATGTGCTCAGCGTTACTGACTGTCCCACAGATGAACTCTTGCTTTTGAGATTAACACAAAACCGAGGGGAGACTGATCAAATACTTTGATTCCCTACTGCTACCACCCCCCGGCCTAAACATACACGCACACGCACACACATACACGAAAACAGAGTATGGGATGAGGATTGAATACTAATCTTGAGCCTATTTACATTTCAAGCCGAACGACTGTCAGCACATCTCCGTTCGGGGAGAGAGAAGGGAGTTGTCAACAACACACAGTTCTCGCCGCGTTCTTCGTTCTGTTGCAACCTTTACACTCAAAACATAATGTTGGGACACTCACACTTCAAGAGCTGATGATGAAAATTCAGTCAAACGGGGAGATACCGTTTCATCTTTCACTTTGTTTACAAATCCCGTGTTTACACCGCGCTCTGTCCTCAGAGAAACCAGTTCCATCACACACGCCTCTGTTCTCTCTGTTTATGATGCCTGTGTGTCACTTCAGCCTGACCCACTAAAAGCAGTCACAAGCTGCTGTGTGAATCCCGCAGCGTCACGAAGTCTAGACCTATTCAGATTTTCTCATTAGTCGACCTTCATTTTGTAAGAAGAGCTTAACCAGTGCTGTGCTGAGCAGCTTCACTGAGGACAGCAACACTGAGACCAAGTCTGAAGGCAGATGTTGGAGAACAGACATCGGTCCAAAATTATATATGAACAGAAAAACGGCAGAAAAGCAGAATTATGACCAGAATCTGTCGCTCGGGTAAAAAATTTCTATCCATCCTTTTTGTCTGATCAAATTTTTATTCAGTTTTTTTTACCCTACACAGAGTAAAGGACAAAAGCAGTAAGCTTAGATTGATCTAGTTTTATAATATATCAGTGTATCCCTTGTTTCCCAACAGTGCTTCTTCTTATTAGGATTCTCTGCTCTCTCTCTCATAATGGTCTCTCTCAATATGATGTATTCAGAACAGAGACCAGTCAAAAAATGGGCTGAAGAGAAAGTTGAAAAGTTGGACTTAGTTGTTGTCTATCCCCTTTTAGAAGAGAAAGTCATATCAGAGTGGTATCACTGCAGTGGTTGTCCATTTAATTAACAACACAACAAAACATCATCCTCATCTTAGCCTCTGTGCACTAGTTTCCTCTCAGTTTTAGAATTGATTTAAGATTTTACTGATCACCTATAAAGCACTTCTTGGTTCAGCCTCCAGCTACATTTCTGAAATACTGCTTCCTTATTAGCCAGAGTGGAGCCCTCAGATCCTCCGGCTCTGCTGTCAGTTTCAAAGTCACGGCTCGAGACCGGAGGTGGCGGAACCCCCTGCCCGAGGATCTGAGGCTTATGGAATCAGTGACACCTTTTTAAATCACCTCTTGAAACATTTTAATACATTTTATTAATCTAAGTATATCATTTTATAACCTAATATTTTATTCTTATTGCTCTAATCTGTTTTTCATTTTAATGTTTTGCTGCTGTATTATTATTTTTGCCTTAGTCCTGAACTGTTTTAAACCTGTTTCACATTTAAATAATTTTTTTGACTGTGTTTTGAAAAGTGCTCTGTAAACTGTAAAGTTGGATTAATTTATTAAGGCATGTCCCCATGGTCTTTTAATATTGGCTGATTAAAACGTTTTAGCGGACTCTTGAATTTTCCTTTATGGTTCATCGTCTTTTGAAGATCCTCTCTTTCTGTGTGACATTTGGAGACTCACACTAAAACTCGCCGTACAAGACATATACATCAATACATCACTTCTTCTCTATTACTGTATTATATTTTTTACAGTGTTTTAAATAGTTGTATCTATTCTTTATATACTTTGGTGTCTCTTGAGGTTTCTGAATATTTTTCCTCTGTTAAATGTTCTTTTTCTTAGAAGATTTTCCTCACCATAGTCGAGAGTTATACGGACAGAGGACGTTGCACTTTTTAGATGTTTTATTCCAAACTGTGGTTTGTAATTTTAGACTATACAATAAAGTGTATTCGACTTTAATGTAGCCCATGTTTGAAATGTGCCTGTTATAGTAAATATTTTTATTTATATATTTTTTATTTTATATAAATACTCTGTTTATTCATTTCATATTATATCATCTTTTAATATTTCATTGAATCTTTTTTTCTTTTTCAACTCTCCCCAATTATGAATTTTGTCCTTAGCCACACTTTTATTTTTATCCTATTTTATTTTATTTTGAATATCTGTTCAGTGCTGTATTTTCATTTTTTATCCATCAAACTATTCACTTGGAAAGCATTTTGAGCATACATTATTTTATCTAAATGCTTATAAATAAATTGATTATTATTTAAAGTTTTTATTGTGTATTTTTTGTTTATTTATATTAAACACATTTATTAACTTTTTGTGTTTTGTAGTAATTATTTCTTCATTTCAAAATTTCAATGTGCTAGTTTGGTACTATTCAAGTTTTAATTAAATATTTATTTTATTTTGTCTTCTTATTTATTTTGTTATTTTATATTGTAAGAATTTGCACTGATCCCAGAATATGTTTAAGTTTAGCTCAATCGAACATATTTGACAAGAAAAGTTTAGATCACCTCAATGATGAATGTGACTGTGATGCTGAACTCAGCAGCAGCTTACACTTCTTTTTTCCTCCTAACAGTTTTCTTCTGGAAAGTTCATCCAAGTTTCATCACATAAGTTCTTACTGATATGTTGCAGTTTCCTCTGATGTGACTTTCTGTCCAATTAATCCTAAACCAGCTCTATGAGGCGGAGTGAAGAGACTGTGTGACGCTCGGAATACGTTGCCAATTAATTCTTCAATTTCTATTAAATCTAGAGATTTTTTACAGTTTTGGTGACATATTTGCTTATATTTAGTTAACTCTACTAATTGGTCTTGAACAGCAAAAAATTCAATCAAACCTGGAACGATGCGCCGTTTTCAAAATGTTCACCGGGAGTGTGTGTGCTCATGTATCTATGTAAAAATGCAAACGATATAGTGCAGCTCTTAGGAGGGAGATGGGATTTTGTCGTCCGCCGGTATTTATACCTCATGTTTCTTCTTCATGAATACAAAAATTAACAGGAATTTCAGTGAAATTATACATGATAATTAATAGTTCACAATATACTATAATTACCATTAACTCACCTACAGAATATTTATACATCCTTCCTATTGAATTACATTTGAATAATGTGCTTTTTCTAGTATCTATGCTTTGGTTTTGTAAAGATAATTATATGTTTTAGAAAGTCCATACCTAAAATGAGCTACAGTACAATAGCCTCTTAATAAATGAAAAAGAGGAAAAAGTTTCACTCAGTATTTGTAGTGAAGCAAAAGTTTAAAGTAGTAATAAATAGAAGCACTGAATATTGTTGTTAAGCACTTCTATATATTTTTGTGAAACTGGTGAAAAGTGAAAACAATGTTGCTTGTCCGTCGTGAGAAACCCATTTCACACAGTGGTGAGTTCCATTTTTAATATTTCAATGGAAAAAATGTGAAAAATAACTTGTCTGATCAACAGTCTAATTCCTTTATTGAATCTAGTCTCATCAATAATATTTATAAAACAGAAGCAGCAAATCTTCCCAATTGAAAAGTTGTAACTCCTGAATGATTGTTTGACTTTTTCTGTTTTGGATTCTTGAATAATGACAAAAACAATTAATAGTCATGGATTAATTCACTTTCAATCAATTAACTGATTTGTCAACACACTTTTTCAGTTCAAAATCACAGGATTTCTTCGCACTCTTTTAACATTTTGAGATTTCTCTTCAAGGCATTTTTACCTACGTTTTCATCAGTTTCTCAGAAAAGTCTGTACCTTGATGGAAAGAATCAGACATAGGATTGTTTGGCCGTGGCGGAGGTATCCCTGCACTCAGAGCACAATGCAAGTTAATTTTCAGCATCGCTTTGAAATGATTGACATTTTTAGTTCCACCTCCACTTTTCCTTCTATGTCAAAATGTCTGCTGTGAAAATAAAGTCTGTGAATCTGCTTTATTTGACAACGATAAAGATGCCTGCAGGGATATTTAGATTCAGGAGCGCAGGATTTATTCAGAGAGCAGAGACAGTCGAAAAAGACGAGCAAAGTACAAGGACAAACTTCTGACGAGGAGGGAAGCACGTACAGCTCATCAAGTGAACGCGTCACTCGGTTCATCGTCAGTGCAGCCGGAGAGAGTTTGGTGTTTGGTTAAAACTTTGGGCAAAGTTTAACTCGTACTTTTCATTTGTACGCAGTAACTTAGGAGGATGAAAAACATGAAAAGGTCATTTCGGTTTCATAGTAGTGTTTCCAGTTGCTAAAATGCATTCAGTGTAGCCTACAAGGGGCTTTCGGGGGGGGGGGGGTGGGGGCACTCTGAACACAGATCTTTGAAGCCTTCTTCTGAAAAAAAGTTAAAAATATAAAGTCCCTATGAAATGTGTGTTCTGCGGATTATCCAGCAAATATATTTATTTGTAATTTGTGTGAACAAATCCTTAAATCATGATTATTGAGGATTCATCTGACAGACGCAGGCTAGTGTTGCGCCGGTAGTCTATCTCATCTAACATTTAATACCACTGCAAGGCTTCTAGTTTGTTTGTGTGTTTGTGTGTCGAGCCCAATTTTCCACACATGCTCGTGCTTTACATAAATCACAAGTAAAGTATTAAGTTAAGCGGCACAGCCTCCTCGCAATCTATCTCTCTCACACTGCCTGTATTTCCTGCTCCAGTTATCTGCAGCGTTGCCTGCAGCTACTCATCTGAGAACAGAGCAGAGAAAATGAGGGAATCAACTCCAAAGTGGAGGAGGATGATGTGTAAGAACAATCACAGTGCCAGGAGGCGTGATAAGCCCTTGAATAGGAGGTTCATTTATGGAAGTTCTTAACCCTGTTGCCTCTTTCGGGTTTCTCTCTCAGAACACCAGCAGGTTGTTTGCCGACTGTCAAACAATGAGTTCACCAACTGCGGGTGCCACAGCCGGGTCAAGAGACATTTTAATCAGACGTTCACACACACATCGGCTGAGGTGGAGAGTCAAACATTTGGCCAGTGCACATCCACCACCAGGGTCTGAGCAGAATGAACAATGTGCAGTGCACTCACACAGAGGGCCTACATCAGTCCTGCATTGCCCTCTTTAGGGGGAACAGTGAAGTGAAGAGGACGTGTTAACAGAGATGTCTGGGTCCTGTTAATCTCATCAACACCGTTACCACTGACACCATAAATGTGCAGTGAGTGGGTTATGCAGACTAACAGTTATCACTATATCACGCCACCAACTGAATTTCACAGTTTATATCAATTTTTTCCCTATTCAAAGTCAGATACAGAAGCAGGGCAAGGCCGGATTAGCCTATTGATGGGCCTAAAGCTAAATTATTTAGCTTATTATCTAAAGAGCAGCATTAGTAGAAAGTATAATATATCTACCCGAGTACTGCATAATTTTGAGGTGATTGAGATTTACCTAAATATTTCCTTTTTTTACTCAACAGCAGAGGTGGGACCAAGTCATTTTTTTGCAAGTCCCAAGTAAGTCTCAAGTCTTTGCCCTCAAGTCCCGAGTCAAGTCCCAAGTCAAGACAGGCAAGTCCCGAGTCAAGTCCCAAGTCAAGACTGACAAGTCTCAAGTCAAGTCCAAGTCCTGCAGTTTGAGTTTCGAGTCTTTTCGAGTCCTTTTGTTCACTGATTAATAATATATTTACACAGATCATGTATGCTTTTAAAATCTGTATTTATTTATTAAAACAAGTGGAATTGAAATTGCAGAAAAAAAATTGTGCCAACATTGCACTTCCCTATTGCACTATTAACTAGTCATTTTTAACATTTAACTCATATTTGCAAGAATATTCTTCATTTTAAACCACTCCTACAGAATGAACACATTTGAAAAAACAAGTGCAAATGTAATTATTTGTACAAAAGTGCTAACATTGTATTTTGCATTTTAACTAGTTCCACAGCAGTTTCTGTCCTGTCCTGTGTTGATCTCATCTCATTTATCTCACCTCATATTGTCTGTGTGTGTGTGTACATGTGAGAAACATAAAAAAATACATGAACATGAACATTTCTGTCCTGTCCTGTGTTTATCTCATCTCATTTATCTTACCTCATATTGTCTGTGTGTGTGTGTACATGTGAGAAACATAACAAATACTTGAACATAACAATGAACAGGGTTGTGCTTTTTATATGTCAGGGCCCTATGCTGAATTGCATTTGCAAAAGACCAAATTGGCCAAAGGTCTGTCAGTCATTTGTGCACGATGGGGACGTAGTATGATTCCACCCAGTGCCGCTGCGAGCCATTTTGGTGCCCTAAGCATAACTCCTCTATGATTACATTAAATAATCATCAATAATAGTCAATCTTCTTTAACTTTTTTTGAGCAATTTAATAAATCTCTTGTTCTGCCTTTTTTGTGATATACATGGCTAAAAGGTACCTAATATTTCTATATTGAAATAATATCGGCATTATAATTGTAAGCTAATTTATTTAATGACGTTATTGTTGAGGGTTGATTTGTATTTCCGGTTTTAAGTGGGTTGTTGTTAGTGACTCTTATTTTGAAAGGGGGGTTTAAAAGAAGTGGGTGCTGTGAATAGTGAAGTTGTAAAATGAACGGAGAATAAGCGGGTGTGCTGTCACGAGCGCATGACCTGCTCAAATTCATGACTCGAGTCTGACTCGAGTCCATGTCATGTGACTCGAGTCCACACCTCTGCTCAAGAGCATATTTATTCGTTAGTTTGTGGATTAACCTTTTACTTAAACTAAGATTATACAATAAATACAGGCAACCTTCTTATTGCAGAGCACTCGCTCTATCCCCTAGGCCACGCTCTCTCAGATATTTGATTAGTTCTAACCCGGCTTTTCTCCTTATTTGAACCAGAGTCTGCTTGCAGCATCTCATAATTTATTCAATTGAAACAGCACTTAGACCTAAAATTCAGATTTTTCTAACAAAATCTAAGATTAGTTCAACAAACCAGCAGTTCAGTGTGAAATAAACAAAAAACAACATCACTTCATCGCAGTTTTCAGAGTTCGTTTTCGATATCATCTTTATCTTGCTCCTTCTCATCCTCTCAAAATTGTAATTGTACTGTGTCCAATGCTTCGGACTCAGTACTCAGTGTGTCAGTATACATCCAGATAACCACACAACATATGACAAATATCACAAAGAGAACATGTAATGGTAGTAACATTACTCCTTAACAGTAGAGATAGAATAGGCGACATTTTCACATTAGGTGTTAAAAAAGGATTAGACCCATTTTAGATGCTTTCTCTAGTTGTGTATGTATTGATCCCACATTTTTTCAGCAATCATGAATGAATGAACAGAATGTTAATGTTGCAGGGATCAAGTGCCACATGATAGTCGTTTCATTATCGAACATATACTGTAAGGAAAAAGAAACATAGCGATAAGGCATACATGCTCACTGGATGATTTGATGCTTTTCATGCTCACGGTCACCAGGCATCTGGAAAGGTTTGCAGCAATGTGAGCAACGTTCAGAATTAGTCAAATCCTTCACCAAAGTAAAAGTACCAGTACCACTATTTAAATATACTCTGATCCAAATAATTGTCTTGCATAAGGGAAAAAATCCCGGAAGTATAATTAACATCCTCTCAGTAAAAGTACTTGTTACATGGAGAATTTCCCCTGTGACTCAGTAGTCACATTGCACGGTTGTAGCTGCTGGAGGGGGAGCTTGCTACTTACTGATTATACAACAGGGGAAGTTGGTCTAATGACTCTTAACTAGGGGTGCAGAAGTGATCACGAGGAAAGAATTAAAACACTTATGCTAAATAATTTCGTGTTAATTTTCTATATATTTCTCGGACCCTTAACATAGTTCTAAAATACTGGGTAGATTTATTTTTTAAAGAATTGTAACCATCTAACATTTTATTGTGAAATCTCTTGCTTAAAACCCATCTGAAATCTGCTAAAGCGACCAAACTTTATTTTCATACAGTAACAAAAACACAGTATTTTCCAAGATTATCAAGGAACTGGCCACTAAGGGTACTCAAGTAAAGTCTAAGTACCTTGAAACTGCACTCAAGCACAGTACAGGAGTAAATACAGTGATTGCTTTAAACCACTCCTTCCATCAAAAAATGGAAAGAAGGGATGTGTTTCTCTTTCATTTGTCACCCATCTTAGTTTAGCACTTTGCGTTACCTCCATAGTCAGGGACACACAAGTTATTTGTTTCTTCTTGCTGCATTGCAGTTTAAGATAAAAGCCAGAAGGGGGCAGTGCTACACAAATAAGCAAATGGAGTCATGCGCTGCCAACTGATCATTTCTGTCTGCAACATCTTAACAGAAGTGTAAATGATATTTCCACTCTGCAGTTGACATCAGATTATATTTGAATTACATGCACCTATACAGTCTTTAGCTTCAGGTCAGTACTGTTCCCTACCTACAAGACACAAACTCTCCATCAGTCATCAAACAAGGGTGTTCACATGTCTCTGAGGCTCAAGGACTTAGTTACACAGAGCTGCGACTGCAGACCAGATTCCACCCGATGAAAGGTGAGAGTCAGTTCCCTGGTTGCCATGGCAACACACCTGTTCCTCACTACAGCATCAGGATGGGACTGGGGTCTGTCTGGTGTGGAAGAGCTAAGACAGACAATGAGAGCGGCAGAGACAAGGAATCTCTTCACATCACTCACATCTGCCAACACACTGAGCAATGCCTTGCATTCAGGACTTTACATCACTTCCAACACTGACACAAAGACACATACTCACAGCCTTATAGGAATAACTCAGTCTACAATTGGACAGTATAGCTTCTCAAGCTCACCATGTGTGGGTGGACCTGAAAGACAATGAGCATAGAAAAACAAAGATGGCTTCCATCCAGAGCTGCCAACACTCAGCTGGAATTTCCAACCAAAAGTCTAAGATGCTGTAGTTAGTACAATCAAATAATGTAGTAGCTTTCTTAATTGTGTTTCTTAAAACAATAAACTACACAGTCACTGACAATTTACTGTTTACGATGCTGCGGAAATATTAATTTCCACATATTCAGTGCTGAGAAACCATGTATGTAGGTTTTGAATTTGAAATGTTAAATGTTTTATTAATAAAATAATCTACTCTCAACGGATAGTTCTTATGCCAAACTGATGTTAGGGAAGCTACGCTCTGCCTAACGCTGGAAGCTTTCTATAACAAGTTTCAAGGGACACCAGAGATCTGTTCTGTAATTCATTTGAAATACTATATATATGTAATAACGTAGCACCTGTCCTGGACCTACATTGTGCTTTTTCTACCTGATAACAACATGACTGACACAAAGTACTACACTTGTGTTCCCCTCCGACATTACTACCTAACAGTAAAGTGAACGATGTGGTTGTGAAAAGTTTTCTTTACTCTTTATTTATTTTGTTCTTAAGCTTGTTAAGCTTAAGCTTATCATTCCCTCTGATAAGAATGTATATCTTTCATAAAAATACTCATCAGAATATGTAAAGGGATTTTGTTGGTCCCTGAAGACCTTTGTCCTCCTCAGAGACTAAAAATCCACTCCCAGCTCCAAGGGATCCTCTAAGAACGGAATTGATTGGTCAGTGGGCAAAGATCTTATACTGGTTGATCTCTTATCTCAAACTTAATCTGCTCCGGATAAGGCTAGCTTTTCAGCGTTACCATGGTGATTTACCCCAATACAAGGTGAATGAGCTTCGTAGGACTGAAAACCCTGAAGTAAAACTAAAGTTACCCTAACAGCAAATAGAACAAGCCTCTGAAGAGCAGGAAAAGACCACAACACCCACCAACCGTGAACTTAACTATCAGGCCTCATTCTTGGTAAATAGGCTTTAAAGAAACAGAAAACACAATGTGGAACTTTATCATTACTTAATCAACTTTTGTGTCAAAACAAATTGAATCAGGTACAAAAACTTATATCATACAGGTTGGTGAACTTCCAACATATAAAACCATGTGATTGATTCTAGCTGAAGATTAGCCTGAATTGCTAAGAGATGTTGTTTTTTCTAAAACGATGACTGTGGGGTAAAGTGAGACAAATGCTATGGGGTAATGTGAGACATGAATCACAAGTTAAGTTTAGTCTTAAACACATTTTAGTGTTATATTACAGTATATATGTTTTTTTTTTTTCATGTCATAAACATTGTAGAAAAGCCATCATGCAACGAAAGAAGTCCTTAAGAAAAGCTGTAAGGGAATAAACCTGTATAAGGGAGGATATATGATGCAGAAAAAAAAAACATTCCACAAAACATAATTGGACAGCTCCATAATTAAAATCTCTTTCGCCTAGAGTTGCAAAATTCTGGGAATATTCCAAGTTGGAAACTTTCATTGGGAATTAACAGGAATATACAGGAATATACAGGAATTAACAGGAATAAACTGGAAATTGTGTGGGTAATTTATACTAACTGTATTTATCTTATCATATACAGACATAAATATAAACATTTTGTTTTTTTATAGGCTGATTTGAGCCCTGAGGAAACTTTGGGCATTTGACTATATGCTTCTGCATCTTTGTGTCATTCTTACGTATTTGCAAATGTACACAGCCTTTCCTTCTACATTGGCTGGGGTGAAATGTCTCCACACATGAGATAGTAGAATAAGATGAGAAAAAAGCTTGTAAAAAACACTAAAGCAATGCTAGAGATATAAATAGTTTGCCAATTGGAATCTTCTTTAAAAGTGATTTACAATTGATGGATAAATGAATAGAAATAGGCTAGATGAACAGATGAACAATCTTCAATCAGCATGCTAATATATTTTCCCCAGTAGTATCATCGAAACTTACCTGACTAGTCCTGCACACAACAGCAGGCCTCAATAGCCCTGCTGTAGTGTGCAGGATGCTGGGAATTATCTGCATAAGTGATGGAGAAATGCACAGTGGAGCATTCAATGGAGGAAATCAACGTGCAGCATGTGCTGCATTCCATACATCTTTAGAATAGAGTTTTCAATGATGTTTTTATTTTCCAGCGTTTACTCTGTGTATTATTACATTTTTTCAAAATTACCGAGCTTAATATTCCCATGGAAAGTTTCCGCCCCTTTGCAACCCTACTTTCGCCTGATATTGAACTCTTGTTGGCACATTCAAGCCGAAAACCAGGGTTGGACGGGAGACCTTTCGATATTTAGTTTAAAGCTCTCCTCACTTTGCTATTGTAGCACAAAAACTCCTGTTAATTTGGTCTGAAACAGGACATTTTTTCACAAACATTTCAAGAAAGATTATACAGCTGGTACTGCACATGTTAATCAAATCATTTAATCCTACTATTTTCACCTGTGAAAAATGTCTAAAATCAAATCGGTTCTATCTCTCCTGGATTTTGTTAAACTAACTGTCCCCTGCCTAGATTATTGTTACGCCCTGTAAACATATCTCAGTCAATCCGTAGTAACTCATTTGCAGCTTGTTCAAACCACTGCTGCTTGTATTTTAGAGAAGAAGACAAACCGTAGGGCTCATATCATGCCAATTCTTCACTGGTTACCAGTTACCACTGGTTACCAATTAAATGTATGTGGGGGCTGGCCCCCACATACATTTAGCAGCTCTTTACTTCCTATTATCCTGGTCGTAACCTGAGATCAGCCAGCCTGTCCCTGTTGGCTGTCTCTAGGACAGGGCTGTCTACTCAAGGTGACCAGGCTTTTTCTGTCAGGGCCCCGAGGCTCTGTAACTCCCTGCCTGATGAGATTGGGCCCGCCAATTCATTACAGATCTTTAAATCACTGTATTTTCATTACAACAATCATTCTTACAGAGTTCAAGTGTGATGTTCCTGATCTCTCTATCCCCCCTCCCAACCCCCGACCCCAATCTCTCTCACTTTTCTACTCTCTCTATGCCACCTACCTCCACTCTTCCCCATTTTCTCTGCTCACCCCAACCGGTCGAGGCAAATGGCCGCCCAGTCTGAGTCTGGTTCTGCCAGAGGTTTCTTCCAGTTAATGAGGGAGTTTTTCTCTCCACAGGTGCCAAAGTGCTGCTCATTGTGGACACACACCTAAGATATCTACCTTATTATGCTATGATTTGGCTCTTTAATTGGACTGAACAGAACATATTTTGTTACAATCAATTCTTCAATTTTGCCATGGACTTTTGTGTGAAGCACTTTGTAAAATTGTTTACATAAGTGCTATACAATATATTAATATTATATCACACGATATCAAAGTACTTTTGTCACAGGTCTTTGGCAAGCAAAACCCTGCCAACTATTTTAGCACAATAAACTGCTAAATAATAAATAAATAAATAAACTGGAACTCCTTGGCAATTATAGGACTTCTGCAATGTTTACATCCCTGACGCCTGTTGTCCAAGTCTTGTTAATGCAGGTCATTGTCTGCTGAAACAATAATCTGCTATGAGGGAGGCTACATGGTGCAAAACACAGGAAAGTTTTTGGTAAACATTTCATGTAATATACTCATAGTTTTTGGATAAGAACATATTAAAAGGATAATTCCCCTAAACATTTTAATCCACTCATTATCTACTCCGCATGATGCAGATAGACGGTTGGAAGAAGTGTTTGAGTCCCAAAAACTGCTTTGGAGTTTTTTTTGTGTGTGTGCATTTGTTTTGGATGACACCAAAGGAGCCGAATGGAGGCCTTTATGTTTTGTTTGAAGACATGATCACCAGTTACTTCGATTTTATCGAAGTAACTGTTTTTTATTTACTTCTTTTTATTGGATTTGGCTGCAACACTATTCACCTCTGAGGCTCCAAAAGTGTTTTGTGGACTCAAACACTTCACCCGCCCCTCCATCGGCATAGTGGTGAGTAGATAATAAGTGAATCTTAATTTTTTGTGTGAACAATCCCTTTAAAATAGTGTCTAGACACTAAAAACATTGTTATCGGCCCACCAACTAATGATCATCTATTAGCCTCGGCTGTAAATGCTGGTGCATTGGCTCAAGCCATAGACCTCTCTATATGTATTTGAATATGCAAAACTGTATGTGGGTGAGGTTTGCAGTCTTTGGTATACTTTATTTTTTAAATTGTGATTTTGGGTAAAAAACTTGATCAGATATAGGCCTACGTGTGTGATGGACAGCCAGTGGCCAGCAATAAGATCCTTGTCTTCTTGAGGCATCCTAGTTTTATTTAGGTGTAGCGATAGCAATACTTGCGCCCACAGGATAATTCACTTTCTGAAGGGTTAGGGTTATACAATGTATATCTGCAACATCACATCTGATATTGAAAATAGTGTAGATGGGGTACTGTATATTATATATAATATAATGTGCCATATATTAATATTTGTTACTACAGAAAATCGTGTTCACCCAGTTAAATTAGCAGGAGCAGGGTCATGCAGCCAGGCCTATCTGACAATATAAGAGAATCCTGGGTCTGCATACATGTTTAATAATAATAAAAGGCATGAGAGCAGAAATTTTGGTTTATTTATTTTTTCAATTTTGATAATCGAGAGAACTTATTCTCCTGAGATTATCATTACAGTCTGAAGATCCTGAAAGTTGTCATAATTGTGTTAAATTGATCTTGAATAATAAGTGCATAACCTGTTACTGTAATATTCCAGGCTTCCCAGCTGGAATGCCACAGATACAAGCGCTTCCAGCCTGCATCTCATGCTGCAGTAGTATCCAGGTGAAACAGTAGAGGGCCGGACTCAGTGTGAGAAACACCAGACAGATCCCTGAAATGCACGATGCTCTGTCATCATACATGCACAATGCCTGTGCACGTTCTAACCTTTAATTACAATGTTTCTCTGTGGGACCCTCACTGAATTGAATGTTTGCATCTAAACTGAGGCCCTCTTTTTGTTTTCTTAACAGTGCGGCCTCAACCGAGCCTGCTGTCGGAGGCGGGCAACAGTATGCTAAAGGTCTTTTAATAAGCACCCGGAATGTCCAATCCGAGTTCAAGTCGTCGTTCAAATCGACCAATGGGAGCAAAGAGGCACCGCGGTGCTCCTCTCAGGGCCCCGTGGGGGCGGTGCTTGTGGTTGAGGTCCAACCCCTCAAAGCCGCGGGTTTGGTTGCACACAGGCTGCAGTTTCAGTTTGTTTTATTCACCATTTTGTGTAGCTGAAGGTACAAAATTAAGAATATTTGCGTTTGGAGGGCAAGTCGCTGTCGTCCTTTTTATTTCCAGGCGCTAGCTCGGACGGTGGAGTCGTGCGACGGTCTCGCTCCCCTCGGTGTTTTGCAGAGCGGGAATCTATATTTATTTCCCCCCCCTGTGCTTTTTCTTCTCCCCCCTTTCTTACATCCTTAACCTCTACAGTATTCCTGCAAAATGTCAAGACCCGTGAGGTAGGTGTGCTAAATGTGTCCTCTGCTCCCCGCACCTTAATATCGACACCGTGCTGCTGCACGCGTCGCAGTTAACGTGCACGCCTCGACCGTGCTGTGTTTTATGAGCTGGGAATTTGTTTATTTCATGAAAAAATAATGGCACCGCGAGCGTGTGTGTGTGTTGCCGTGTGTGTGCTGCCTCCCTCTCCAGCACGGATCCCAGCGGCGGGGACTGTTCGCCATGTTTTGTGGAGAAACGCGCCGCGTCGTGTCTCTAATGCTTTAAATGGGTCCGGGATATGCATTGTTGGCTGCTGTGTAGGCCGAGCGGAAAATTAGTCTGTTTGATTTAAGCAGCTACGTTTAGCGGCTTCGCTTCGACCAGGCCCGCATGTGTCTTTCTACCTCGCACGGAGAATGAGAATATGGCTACCCCATTCATCCAGGGGGAGCTGTGAAGCGCTAGTATCCCCCCACCCAAAGCGTAGAAAACCACCGGAGGAGGTGGTGGTCAGCCTCGGGATTTGAGCCTGTTACCGCGCAGACTAGAGACGTCGTGCCCCAGCCTCCATTACGACGCATTTTAAACGTGTCCGAGTTTCTGGACCGACGAAAAGAAGAAAGGAGGGAAAACGAGGGGGCGCGGATCCAGGTTTTCAGCAGTGAATCAACGCTGATGTCAGAGGAAGGCGGATAACTACAAAAAGTGCCCCCCCTCATTGATTAAAACGCACGGGGCGTCTTCAGGCCATTTTAATCCAAATCAAAATGGCCTTTAACTTGATTAGAAGTGGATATATACAGTCAGATCCAACGTAAACGTGATCCTCGAAATCTCGCGATTTTTTTTTGTGTCTGGAAGCTTCATCCAAGTTACAGAGCCAGTTCTTGGTTCTTTAATTAAAAATAATTATTTCGACTTGCATTTACATGGGGGTGTATTATATATGTAATATTGTGGAATGGGGTGTGATTAATAACAGAATTACAATAATGGTCACCAGCGTTATAAAGGAGAGTGTAGCGATTCTGAAATAAAAATATGAAACTGCGATACCTCCATGATATGGAACATTAATAATATGAAATCCAAGCATGTTGCAGTAGAAGTCTGTTCATTACTTTATTAACATTTAAGTGCTCATTAACCTTTAGAATCCACAAATGTCTGGATAGCTGCTTTCAGACATGCAATGAACTCCGCAGACCCTCCGTATTTTCTCAGGAGGAGGTACATGCGTGAACGCAAATGTCCTATAGGCAACTTTCCCCGCCTGGCGCTGGGGTATAAAGTCTGGAGCAGTTCAAGATAATTTGATTTGTAAACATAGCATGGTATCCAGCTAGATTCACTGAAAGTTTGTGTGTGTGTGGGGGGGTGATGATGACTCCTGATCACATGCAACAGACACAAAAAGAAAATAATTATCTCCCTATGATTAGCAGCGTTATATGTAGAGGACACCGACTGAGGTGTCTAGAGAGTTTGTGGTCATGAGATATGTAGAGTTAAAGGTACAGGGTGTAGACTTTAGAGACATCTGGTGGTGAGGTTGTATGTTCCAGCTGAATACCCCTCACCTTACATGAAATAGAACATGTAGCCCACACACTGATCTGACTTGTGATCTACAGTACCTAAAAGCTCTTGTCACATTGGTTTCTTATTCAACAGCTTTAAGTGAGTAGAGATTTATAAACGCACATTTCCCCCCCCCCCCCATTAACCAGCATAATGTTGTTAAGCCAAAACCAGGCTCCCTGGTTTTCTTATGTTCTTGCGAAACCTCTCGTTCATAATCCCATTCGACGCACCAAAGTAACGAGGTTCCCAGATTTTCTTTTTTGAACCATTATCGTCATTATGTTAAGCATTCAGTAAACAAATTCTTATTTTTTTAATTTTATAACTAAAAGAAAAAAAAGAAATGAGTTTCCACTGTAAATGTTTCCATTAAAACATGGACAGTGCGTGGTGGGGGTTGATGAGGCAGTGTCATAGACGTAGAAGATACAGAATAAGATGTCAAGAGAATTTGTGGCGATAAGCACTGATAACAGTGTCTCTGCTCTGTCAAGAAAATCATTTGATCTCCGCAGCGGTGTTAATACCTCACTTCCTGTCTCTGCCTGCTGCACCTGACCTCTCCACCTCTCACCTGATTAATGCAGAGTATTTGTTACTGCTGTGCATGTATGAAAGGCAAAGTGCAGACCCAATTCTCTGGAGTTCAGCCGTAGGTCATGTCTGAAAACCGCTTGAAACACAAGATAAATAGTAATATAATCAACAAGTACAGTTGATTGTAGGGATGACATTATTATTAGTATTATTTTGTTGTTATTCGTCCTTGCCTGAACCACACACTTCATGAATATGAATTTTGTCTTAATATACAGTATATGGTCTGAATATGTGAATTGACAGATTTACAGTTGCTCTCAATTCTCCATAGAAGAAAAGTTGCATAATAAGTCCCGATGGGAATGCATTGATTTAGTGTCATACAATACAGTCAAAGAATAATAAAAGGTAAAAATTAGTCAAGAATAAGTTCACTGTATGGGTGTAATATTGGGATCCAACATCAACAGAAATATTTTCATTTTAAAATAACGGATATGACCTCCATCCAGACAAGCTTTAGCTCCTTATCAGAAATAAGCGGTCACTACTAACATGCCTCAAACATACCACATGACCATTTGCTTACACTGGGCTTGTGGTTGTAGCATTATAAAGTGCAGAATATATTTAACTGCACAAAAACAGCGCGCAAAGACAAGGTCAGCAACACTTGTAATTCATTATTTTTGTTGCATTCACGTCTGGAGAGTTGTGAATGGCAGCGTTTGTTTTCTTCCAGAAAAGGGTAACGTGATAAGAGTCTGAAAAATCATGGATGAAAAAATCCTGACTGATAAGACCCGAACAGGAAGTGAACATGGATGTCTGTCTGGACAGTAAAGTAACAACTGGTCAATCAACTTGCTCTTCATAACCTTTTGCCGCCCCATGGCCGTTGAGCCATCAGTTATGTCGGTCCCTTCCCCATGACTGAGACTCGCTGCGCCATATATTGATCCCTCAATGAACTGTTGTCTGGTGACTCATTAGAGCTAAAATGGTTGAAATTTGTTTCATCTTGCGCTCTCTGATATCATTAATGTGTGGAAGCTTGGCGTGCATGTCACTGGCTCATGTTTGGGACTTTTACTGTTGTGTGAGGGCCTGCTGTTGTTACATTACATTGTTACTAAGATTATACAATAAATACAGATGAGATATTTTACATTACATGTCATTTAGCTGACGCTTTTATCCAAAGCGACTTACATTTTTAGTACACTCAACATTTATGAGGGGCCATTTAGGGGTTCAGTTTCTTGCCAAGGACACTTAGGCATGCAGATGGGAAAGAGTGGGATTCGAACCAGCAACCTTCTTGTTGCAGAGCACCCGCTCTATCCCCCTAGGCCACTCTCTCCCCCAGAGCGAGCTGTGATCTAGCTACTTGTAAAGGTTTATGGTGCTGTTCTACCGTCCCTTTCCACCACCACCACTACACTGTTCCAGTGTGTTTTTTGTCCACAGACAGAGTTTTCCAGGCAGATCTAGTTGGTGATTACCAGTTGTTCAGTGTGGACACTGAACTCGATGCAATTGGGTTGCAAATCCACTTTCATTCAAAAGTATTGTTTTTTATTCACAGTGGCATTTAACCTGAACAGTGTCTAAGATCTGTGTCAGGTGACAGGCAGATTTCTATAGGAGTGTGTTACCTGAACTATAGTTGGCTGTGTCATCTGAGGCTTCCCCCGTACACTTTGCCAAATTAGCCTTTGAAACTGAAGGAGGTGGTTCAGTGTCCAGTTCAGTGCCCCTAGCTGGAGTCTGTTTGTGGCCTCTTACACCAAATAATACAAAAAATACACCCGGAAAAATTACTACCTGATGAATTGACATCTTTGTAGACATCTTACAGCATAGATTGATATGTATAATACCAGACATGGGCAATGAAGCTATTAAGTCCTGTTGAAAATATGATCTGATGCACCATTTGTTATTCTTCACAGGAACAGGAAAGTGGTGAACTACTCACAATTCAACGAGTCTGACGATGCAGGTAAGAGAGGTTTCATGTGTGTTGGAACGAAGTGTGTATGCAGTAACAGCACGGATAAAATCCTGATCCTAATTAAATTCCTGACAGGACAAATTATTTAAAAACTGAAAAAAAAATTAAGTATCACCATAAAGTGGACCTGATTATTGATTATCAACATTGCTGAATCCATCCATAGCTATTTAAGCCTTATCTCCAACAGTGGAAACAGTACAGCTTATTATCTACGCAACTAGTACTTGCTGTTTAAAGGGATAGTTTAAAATTCACCCATTATCTATTCAGCACTATGCTGATGGTCCACCAAACACTAATGGAGTTTCTGGGATAAACATGGTTGCAGCCAAGTTGCCCTATTCTTCCGATGTAATAAAACAGAAAGAAAATATAACATCCCTCAATACTGCTCATTGGGTGTCATCCAAGTGTTCATAAGCCTAAACGTTCATATTCAACTCAAATCCAGGTCATTAACACCATTTTTTAAGCCTAAAAGTCCACTGCCACAAGAAGGGAGGAAAAATGTGTACGCCGTTTCCGAGGGTATGTGAATATAAGTGTTTAATTTACAAAATAAGGTTGTCAATTCAAAAATCTGACTACAGCAGTCAGTCTATGACAGTGGTCAGTGGTCTCCACACTGATTTGACATTCATTCAGTTTAGACTTGTGTGCTGCATCATTCATTGAATACTCGCTCGCTCTCTTCTCTCTCTCTTGCATGCACTTACACACACACCGACACAGACTCAGTCTTTGTCTCTCTACAGTTTAAACGTAGTTTGAAATGACGCCACAATATAGGCACTGATCATCACATAATGGTCAATACTTTTTTTAAACGAGTAAATCTTTCTTCATAGCTGCACATGCATTATTTTATTTACACATCAGGGTAATCCCGCCCCAGCCTCTGACATAGCGGTTCTTACTAACCAGCAACGAGTTGTCACTTTAGAACCAGTTTTTCTGGCCGAGCGTCAGTTCTTTAGCTGTCAAACACAAAACTGGTTACAGATCAGGCACTGGCTATGAGGGCCCTGAAAGTGCCAGTTAACAGCCACTAAGCTGTTAACTGTGCACGGCAACATCTCACTTGGTGCATTATTAAAATTGTAAGCTAGGCCTGTCACAATATCACATTTTGTTGGATGACATATTGTCCCAGAAATTATTGCGACTATATTATCAATATTGTCATCATTTTGAAACCATTTTATACCGACTTAATTCTAAAGAATATTCAATCATAAATAATAATTTCCTCTCAGATTGTGCATGTCTGTGGCTGTCTGATTGCTCGTCTTCATCATTCTGCACACACAACCTGGTGATTACATCTATTTAGTTATTAATCAATGGTGTCGGATCATGATTGTACCGGTCACATTAAACCTGATGTCCTGGCTGCGACCAAACTTTTTGATACGATTTTGGCATGGTAAGCTGCGAACATGCTACTAGCAGAAACAGGTTTTTGAAATCTGATTCGGATAGACTAAGGCTCACCTGTAAACGGTTGCAATCCCATTTAAAACCACCATCCATTGGTTTGAATATATTTAGCAAAATTCCCAATCTCATGTATTTTTTGGCATCTAGTCCAATAAAGGATTTGGAGAGGTAGTCTGAACAAGGCCCAAGTCTCTTTGTTCAGTAATACTTGACATGAATGCTTTTGAGGACCAGTAATAGGTCAAAACTTCACAAGGGGCAAATACAGTTTGATTGTGGCGCAGCATAACAATTGTGTCAAGTTTTACGCACATCTCCTCTATAATGTAGTCGTAGGCGTTGTTCACAGTTGGTTCACAACAATGCGTCACAAAGGCTTGGGGAGGCCCTTCCAAAACACAATAGAGAACTATAGCGGACATCCCATAATCACCAATGCAAATCAAAGACATGTCTAGAGACTTGAATAAAAAACTATTTGTCTGAGAACTTGTCCTTGTTGGGTTCAGCGAGTGAATGATGGAAATCCTGTCCTTTCTTCATAGATGAGGAGTATGGCGATAATAAGCCGAAGAAGGTGCGCCCAGCCCCTCGTGAACCCAAGCACAAGCGTTCAAAGAACTCGCAGGATGACAGGTGAGTCCCTGGTAGAGAATGCTATTACACGTTCATATAGTACATTTACTGCTGTGACAATTTTATAAATTGGCTGACTGTATAGTGATGTTTTTTAATTCACACACACGTACAGCTTACACATTCACATATGTTGCACAGATATAAACCAATCCTGCCCCATCTGTTGCTTAACAATATCAACACTGAGAGGAACAGATGTGTCCTTGAGGGTCTAGGGTACAGCAGCTCCTGTGTTAGCAGCCAGATGTGCGGAAATGTGTCGGAGTCGGATGTATTTTCAACTTTTATTCTTACAACAATCATATACATGCCTGAAGGCAACTTGCCTATCTGTCTTAATATTGGGCAGCAAAAATCCAACCCATTATAATTCCTGTCTTATAATTGTGCTGTTGAATCTACATGTCAGTGTGTTGCACCTGACAGAACTAATATAAGGGAATTCATTTTGTTCATTGCATTGGAGAAAAAATGTAGTAGTAAGCTGTTGTTTTTTTATACAAATTTAACAGCAGTTGTCAGCACATATCCCCTATTGCATGTTTTAGTATTGTATTGTGATTTAAGACTTTGTTTTTGTCTATTTGTTCAGTGAGGAGTCTGATGAAAAGGTCTCTAAACCCAAAAATGATTCAGCAGGTAGGTCTGTTTGTTTTTTGATTTAGACAAGGAGGTTGGCTCATGTACTCTGTGAAAACTGCACGGCTTTTATTAGTGGCAACTGATCAGCTCACTGACTTACCCCTGTTTCACTGCTTCAGAAGACTTTGGCAGCGAAGAGGAAGACAACGAATTTGGAGAGGAGGAGGATGAAGATGGAGGAAGCGACTATGAAGAAAAGAAAGGGAAAAAGGGAAAGAAACCCAAGGTGGAGAAGCCCGCCAAGAGAGGGCCAAAGAGAAAACGGCCTGCAGGTAACAATCCAGGTTATTCCTTCTACAAAGTTACAGTTTTTTTTCATTCAATTATGGATAAATTCTTCATTAAATGATATTATACATTTGTAGATCTGCTTTGATATACAGTATATGGGCAGTGTTTCACATTATTTATGTTCACAGGTGGTGGTGGCCCATCATATTCTAATTTGTCCCACCACAGTTTCATTATGAACCAAAAAATGTGTTTTACACTTCATTAATAACCAAAAAGAACTCTAACTTGTTGTATGCAATGCTGTTTGCAGCGTGTCCTCGCGCACGTTGTTGCATTTTTACCGCCCACGCAGGTAGTCAGACCTCATAGTTTCAGCTGCAGTTGTGGCAGCAATGCAGATCCTTGCCTACATGATAACTTATATTTCTCTCTTGAGTCTGTGTGCCTTGCACATCAGAGAGACCTTTGAGCTCATCTAGGTGCACCCCTGTTACCACCATAGATTAAACTACTAAACGCTGTGAATCCATGTCCACCACAAGAACTTACATTTTCAAATTAAAATAACATTTTATCGCCCTGCACATTGAGAAATCAATTAGTTGATTAGACCTTGTGATGTCATGATTTTAGAATTAGATAGCCAGACACTTTTGACGCTTAAATAGGATGAAGAGAATATAATGATTGGCTCAACCAAGGCTCTGGATAGAAATACTGCAGGTGTATGGGATGGAGAATGGTCGCAGTGAATCACTGACAGTGATGGAGAGAAGAATGGATTTAAAAACTGACAGTGGAATCATTGAAATTACGGCAGTTGCATTAAGTTAAATAACCACACATGATTAAAACTCCACACTATCTTGACCATTTAAATTGACTGTTTAAATGTTATAATTAAACTCAAGGCAAGAATTAGTTAAGATTAAATTAACATTTACCATTTAATGTCTTTTTAAATCACTTTCAGCAACCTGCTTCAGGTTTTAATTTGATCAATCATAAAGGGATGAAAAGTAGCTTTGAGCAGCACTGCGTGTGAAAAAGTATAGAGGTAGCTGAGTGAGTAATTTGCCTCGAGTGATGTCTTCTGAGGGTTTGTGGGTTGGGCCTGTGGATTTATGGTAGAAGTTGTTGAGATTAGCAGACATCTGTCAGCTGCTAATTATCCTTGCTGCAGGCTATAATAACATCTAATAGCATAATACAGACTGGTTACAATAAGACCCCTAACGTTTAGCTTGTGCAAACGTGTCACCCCACGTCGGGTGACTCCCGCCCGCGCCTTCGCCTATGCAATTCATGTCACTTGGGCCTGCTGTGTGAACAAAGTGCTGTAGGGGCATGTCCACAACCTGGCTGTTATACACAATCTACAACTATCGAAATACCTTAATTTTATGTGATAATATTAAGCAACATCCTACTCTGTGTATGGATGGGGTTCAGTATCATTTGATCAAAACCAATTAATTTCAGCTCCCTAAAGCGCAGTTCACACTACTAGTTTTTTTTCCCCCGATATACCAGTCGCAGACACGTTTTGCTAATCAACTACAAAAGCCACTGATCGGCTCTTGATTGGGAATCTTGTATCACTATTTGTGAACTCTGATCAGATTTTCAACCTTGACAGAAAAATAAGACCAGAGCTGCTTTTATACCTTACTGTTGTACATTGAATAGTTTCAGCTCCCCCAGTGTGATGTATAATTCTGTGAGCAGGATGAAACAGAAAGAGCAGTAGGATTATTCAGACTTGTTGTTTCTTGTGTGTGTTTGTGATTAGACATAGTTTGGGGACCCAGTGTTTCTTCTGGTGAAGGTTTGTGTTGTGTGTCAGTTGTGCAGTATGAACTCCCAACAACTGCAAGATTCCTGATTATGAAACGGCAAGTAAATTAGTTTGAACTGCACAGCAATCCGACGACTTTGAAAGTTGTGTTGTGTGAAATTTGCTTTATTGAATCTATTTAAGTACTTTTTCTGCTGGACAATGATTTCAAATGCAAAGATACACAACTCATAAAGGTTGATGGCATCTCATCTTTTATGATTTATTAAGTGCCCTTTTTTCGGTCAGCACTCATCAGTGATAACAATTGTAATCCTTTTCTGAGTTGTTCTTGTCATATGGAGCATCATAACATTTTCATGGATGCTTCATAGGTTTTATCCCACCATAGGCTCCTCCTTCCTGTAGTCACTACAGCCGCTTCCCTCCTCAGGTCTGGCAAACTTGCTGGCTGGTGTAAAACACATTGGTGTTTTTGTGCAGCACAGGAATGTCACCACATACAGAACCTGTGTAATACAGAGAGATTTACTTGCCACAATTGTGAACTCTTTGAGGGTGACTTGAATATGACATGTTTATTAATATGTGTACGTGTCAATCTGTTCCTGTGCTTGTAGCCCTAGTATAAAGTCCGCAGGAAGTCCTGGGGAGCCCATTTGGGAACACAGCCGGTGTCTATGTGCTGTAAACAAAAACACTGCTTCTATCTACCCCGCCACCCCTCACTTCAATCCTGCTGAGGATTTGTTGCTGTTGTTAATGTGTCAAAGTAGAAATTTAGATGGAGGGATTTCCTGACAAATTGAGTGTGTTGTGTTGTGTTTTGTAGATGACAGTGATGAAGACAAGGAAGTGAGTCGAAAGCGTACAGTGCGACAGGCAGCTTCCAAGGCAGTGTCCAAACAGAGGGAGATCCTGCTGGGAGACGCAGGCAGTGAGGATGAAGAGCAGGAAGAACAAGAAGAACCCTACTTGGACCGTATGTACTGCTGCAACAATTTATTCAAATAGAATTGTTACTTTAATCCACTTTAAAAAATATATTTATTTTGTGCAATAATTGTTGGTAGCAGACTTGGTTAACTGTAAAGATGATGTCAGGTATATAAATCCTGAAATAACAGGAACTTGTAATCAAATCAGTTACCTCACAGTGTAGAAACTGATGGATATATGTCCCACCTCTGTGTGCAGCCGACGAGTCTGGCAGCGATGAGGACTTCATGGTGGAGGATGACGATGACAGTGACTATGGTCGCTCCAAGAAGAGAACCAAGAAGGTGATTCGACGGGGACGGCCAGAAAAGAAAGAGAAGAAAAGCCCCAAACCACGACTAAAGGCCACAGGTGAGATGTCCAATCACAGCCACAGACATTGAAGAGAATCCCTGCAATTAAACATCTACCTATGTATTTAGTTTGTCCCGGTTAAACTTCTTCACGCGATCAGACTTCAAGGCTCAGCGGGGCAGAATATAAATGTTTTCGTGTTAGTTTATAATTCTTCTGCTCAAGTTGCCTTGAGGTTGGTTAAACCATATAATAGTTTAAGTTGATGATCACTGGACCAAATTTCAAATGTTCCATATTTCAATTTTTCTTTACCCTTATCCTTAAATCCGAGGATTTCACCTTTTGACATCTCTAAAGTATTGAAATATGTTAAATGTATTTAAAGTTTAGACAGATCCGGACTGTTTCCCCTTTTATGTTAAACATTTCCTTTTTTGAATAAAGACTTGAAGATTTTAGCTTTCAATAGTGAGACTGGACATGATCTGATGATGACTAACTGTTCTGTGTCTTCCCCACAGTGACACCCAGCCCAATGAAAGGAAAGGGGAAGGGGCGCCCCAGCGCCAAGGCCCTAGAGAAGAGCTCACCCAAAGAGGAGGAGGAGGAGGACCCAGAGAGTCCCCTGGAGGAGGAAGAAGAGGAGGTTGAGAAGAAAGAGACCTCCCCTGCCCCCAAAAAAACGAAGGAGGCCGCAGGAGGAGAGGATGAGGAGGAAGACGAAGAGGAGGAGGATGGCTCAGAAGAGGAGGCACCCTCCGGAGAAGACTAGAAGATGGTACCCGTTTGATGCCCATCCTCCATGTCTCTCTCTCTCTGTCTCTTCTCTCTTTTTTGCTTTTTTTTTTCCACCAGTTTTTTGTTGTTTTTTTCCTCCCGGTGGCCTGGCTCAATAGTTTGGACTTGGTGTGCTTTTTCTTGTAAGCCCCACTCCACACCTCAATTCAGAAATTTTGGTCATGTACTGTCGACAGTCAGCCCCTCCCTCCCCCTGTGTTAATTTATGTCATTGGTTTTAGTTTTAAAAACTCAGTCTCTGAGCTTCTGCCTTTTTAAGAGCTCAGTGCTTATGAGCTTCCGTCCCCATAATGATAACGCAAGTTCACCAGGTTTTCTTTTACCCTTCTCCTGCGATCAGACACAACTGGCCACACTTTATTTTCCCTGTTCACTTTACTGATATCGATCCTCTCTGGGAGTATTGTTCAGAGTTCCCCAGTTTCAGTAACTAGAGCGCTGTATTAACAAAGTCAACATACATACACACATAGGGCTGAAGCCTTTACCCTCTCTGGTACTTGTGCTTTTAAACCAGGAGCATGTTTTAACAGGGCCTCTTTAGTTAGTTCTTATTTTCAACCTTTAAAACTGTTCTCTCAGTTAAAGCAGCATCTTTTAATTTTATTTTTAAAGAACCCAACCTCTTTCAGACAAATCCATGCCCTGACCTCTTGTGTGGCTGTGTGGAGAATGAAGCGCTTTATATTTTAAAGTATTTCTCTTATAGCTGCAGCTTCTTAGATCAAAGTGTGTTAGTGGCAGAGTGATGGGTCACTGCTGAGTGTTTGTTACGAGACCATCTGACACGTTAACACATTTCAAGCCAACATGTGTGTTTTTATGTACTTGTTTAACTTTGTATGCCTGTGGGGTAAATCCTGTAAGAGGGTATGGCTTCTGTTGTTTCACTTAGCCCATAGCATTGTGTGAAACGGTTTCTGTTGTTACATGTTTGGCTTTTGAATGATGCCACATGAAGCATCCAAGTCCCTTTTCAGATCACATCATCCTCCCCTCAGCGCACAGCTGCAGCTTCTTCTCATTCAACCTGTTGTGCCAGGCACCCCTATATCTTTTTTGTTGTTTTTACGAAATGCAAGAAGAGATGTTTGTTTTTTGTTTTGTTTTTTTTTGAGGGTTAAAAAAATGAATGTTGTTTTTTCTCCTGTTGGTTCATTGTTCTAATTCTCTATTCAGATTTTTTTTGTAATGTTTGTTTTTTAAGAAAAGAAATAAAATGTATCTTGATTTTAAAGAAAAAAGTTGACCCTATCCAATCTGTTCTGCCTGATGTTTGGACCAGCCATCCCTCCCTTCTTCACTCCTGTCCCTGCTCTTTTCTTTCTCCTGTGCGCCCCCTACTGTTGCTATCCATGCCCTTTTCTTTAGTAGTTTTTGTTGCTCACGTTAGTGTTTCACAAGCTGACACATTTTTAAATCCAGAGTGGTAAAGTACTGAGGCTCAGAAAGGGTTGAAATAATGAGGTGGGTAGCTCAGTATGTATCTGGCGTTCATTTGTCTATTAATGCCTTAATTTTCATTGAGTTGAGTTTTCAGTAGTGGCTCTGATATCATCACTGGAGGCCTGAGAATGTAATCTGTCCTTGCGTTTTAGCTCTTTGCTACAAGCAGCAAATTAGTCTTACTACAAGTTAACAATTTCTACAATCAGCATAACATCCAAAGCCATAAATGATCTCAAAACTAGTGACTGAGAGATCAGGTGCAGCACTTGTGAGATTGTCTTTTATTGCGATAAGTAGTGTTTGATGTCAAAGCAAAAAAACGGAAAAATTAAAAGTTGCTTTCATGGTCTTGGAACTAAACCTCATGTATTAGGCGTTGGTCAGGAGTAATTGTGATTGGTCCTAAGGCTGCACTAGAAATCAGTCCTGGATGTGAACAGGACTCACTCGAACCTAGTCCCTGGTTCAGAAGCACATTTGACTTGTTTTATGATTGTGTTTTTTCTATATTCAGGTCCTAAATTGGCACCCAGTCCTTAATGTCCTTTTAAGACAATTGGATACAAACAAGGAATACATAAGGGGGAGAAAAAAACGTTTATACCGATGTAAAGCTCGGAGAGTCCTCGCCATCATCCCACCGGAGGCACATAGCATAAGGCTATGAATTTCTCCTTTCTCATCCATTCTACGACTTCTGTTGTACTGTTTTCTGATGTTTCTTTTCTATCTACCTTCCGTTGTACTGGCAATGTAAAAATGTATGCCAATTGTGATTCTTACAGAAGACCAAGTGGAGACACTTTTTTGTCAGTAGTTGATAAAGGAACGCTGAACTCTTGAATCTTTTGCATGTTGTGGAAAAAGTGCGAAGCGATGATGCAATATTGTGGTCTTACAAAAAAGTATTAACAACGATGATGTTTTGGTTTCCCAGCTTCTAATAAAGGCAACCTACTTTTTATACTGATTTAACTACTTGTTTTGTGACGTTGAGCTCTGTGTGCTGTACGGGTAGCGACTGAGGAAGAGCAATGTGCAAGAGGGGTTTGGTGTTAAATGACCTGCAGTACTCGCTGCCTGCCACTCAGTGGCGGTGCTTGCAACAGCATGATGCTGTGTTTTACCATGCATGATTCTGAGTCGATGAACAGACTGCACACATACTGTTTAGTTGCAAGACTTCTTATTGCAACATTTTTTTTTAAAACATCCAAATATAAAAATCTGTGCTTCACATGTGTGTGTGACACCTGCCTGAAACTCTGAACGTCAACATTCAAATATGAAAGGTTTAAGAAGAGAGAAAAGACAGCATTTCATTGGTTAAACAAGAGGAAAAAGATCACCTGTGTTGAATCTTTCTTAATGTAAGAACAACAAATTAACTATATTTACAACATTGATTAGAGCAAACTGTTTTTAGCCTAATGGAAAGGTGTGTTAATGTTTAAATGATTCATACTTATGAAAATGTCTGATAGAGATTAACTAGACAGCAATGACAATTGAAATGGAGGCGTCATTCCCAGTTGTAGAATATGTGAGTAGGCATATTGTTTATTAAGCAGTCTTATAATCATTGTCCATGATCCACCATGATCCACTACCATGGTCACGATCCATCACCCCTATCCACGACCATCATCCACCACCATGATCATGATCATCTACCACCATGGTCACGATCCATCACCACTATCCATGATCAAGATCCACCATCACGATCTCTGGTTCGCGATCCAACCGTACGATACTCCATATTCTCCACAACCCTGTTTTATACACACACTGCCAATTTGGCGGTCTATTCAAGCTGCAAATGTTTCCCATCACTCCCTTTGCTTGTCCCTGCTGCTGTGTCAGTATTGGTGCTGGTGGATTCAGCCCCTCCATCACCCCAGCATCAATCTGTAGGATCACAGAGGGGGTTATAAATATATGCTCATCACTCCCATTATATCTATTTAATCATATCCGAGGAGGTGATGAAGTCGGAGTCTAGACGCCAAACACTAATTATGTTCTGACATAAACATTTGTAACATAAGTTGTCTGGCTTAAATATACTCTATATTTCATGTAACTATAGATCATTTCACATCATAACCTATAGCACTAGCTACCTAGCTTGTGATCGTCAACTCACTGTTTTGACCAATGCAGAAGAAGCTCACTCGCACCTACTGTACTCACTTCACATTAGTCTGAGGTCATTCATAGCCAGGTACCTTTTTGGCAGATTATTTTTATATCTGACTTAATATGACTGTTAACATCAGTGTCGATGTTGAGTTAAAACTCAGAACCAAAGGCAGAAATAAGAATCAAACATCCTCTTTATACCAGAGTAACTTAGTGCAAATGAACCAGCTGGAATTTAAGTTTCACTTTCAGTTGCCTTTCCCAGCGGAACTATTAGATAAAGAACAGACAAGTCACCGGCTCATTAAGAAAAGTGAAAACCTGTGTGGACACTTGGCGTCTCAGCAGAAAGACAAAGAGAAGATGGCGTTCACCTCGTGGCCTAACCAAAGACACTGCTGGTGTGGGAAAAGAAAACACTGATTTCATCCGATTGTGATATTGGAAATTTGTTATGGTAGTAATATAAGTTAATAAAAATGGTTACAAATTGACTCACCTTGATTACAGGTGATGAAACTATTATTGTTTGGAAGAGTACTGAGTTTTTGTATATTGTATGTACTTATGTACAGTTAAATAGGTGGAGAGGCGGTGGTCTAGTGGCAGAAACCTGGACTATGGGCAGAGAAGGTCTCTGGTTCGTCTCTGGTTCAACTCCAAAGAGAGACAACAAAAGACGAACCTGGATTGATCTGTCCAAAAATCCAAGAGTCTCCCTACCCTGTCTAGTGCCCCTGAGCAAGGCACCTTACTCCCCCAACATCTGCTCCCCGAGCGCCGTACATGGTCGCTCACTGCTCTGTGTTTCCTGCACACAGATGTTAAGAGGTTAAATGCAGAGGTTGAATTTGCCTGCCATTGCATGGGTGTGTTGTGCATGTGTTTGGTATGAATAAACATATCTTAATCTTAATCTATATATAGTGAAATTCATTATTTGTGTCTTTAAAGGTTATCAACCTGAAAAAAATAACTCTGATCAGTCCTGAAAAACAAAACTGTGAACATTCTTCAATCAACATCAAACCTCCATTGTGCGCTTAAGTGGATTGAAAATATAAAGAAGAGCGAGTTGTCCTGTGCGTTCTACTAACCAGGCCTCTTTCAAGTTTGGGCAGGAGGGGAGGAGATCCATGGAGAACTTGACAAAATATTTGGAGCCGGTTTAAGGTGGAGTTCAGTTTCATCCAGGTGGAGATTTACTCCAGTGTTTCCCTATCAAGGAATCAGGTCTCTCCAGAGGTCACAACATAAATCTGCCTATCACCATCGCCATATCACAACATACATCATCTCAATTCACTTCACATAGTAAGGGTGAGACCTTACACTATTAGAGAAGCAGTCCCACCATGAACAAACACTTGGCGACAGTGGAGAGAAAAAACTCCCTGGCTGGGAATTGAGATGGAGAATAGAGTTGGAGAGAGAAGAGAGACCAACAGCAGATATGTAACTGTTGTGTTTCAGAATTGCCAGGCTGGTTGTTATAATGACAGACAAAATGGCATTCAATAGAGCCAACCTCTGCTAAGTCCAAACATTCCCACACTAATTCTTATAGTAGAAATATAAAAGAATAAATTAAGAGATCTGATAATCTACATTTTTCAATTGTGATAAATATAGTTAAAGAGAGTGGGGAGAAAAGTCTCTTTCATTTTCTCCACCCAGTTTGGTCAATATTGGTCGTGGAGATTTGATAATTGTACATATGATATATATTTTCACATATCAATACAAATATATGTGGGAACAACATGCACATCATTATATTAATGTAATCGGTGCTGGATTAACAAAATAGCGCAGAACTTTTTGGAAAAGTGTGAAAATCATAGCTTATCAGGAATCCAGTGAAGTAGGAAAGGACTGAAAAAAACAAACTCTATCGCAGGTTGGCTGTCACACCATGATGAGATGGCATTTCCACCCACAGGTTCAACAGAGAAGACGATTGGCTCACACACGGCTGAGCTTTAGAGAGAAGTTGTGATTAGCTGTGAGCTGCTGCTGACACCGCTACACCTCATTTCCTTGAGGAGACACCAAAGGACTTTTATAAGGCAATTGAAGCAGCTGAGTTTAAATTTGAGCATTAATATTAATATTGTGTCTGAGAATGAATGGTATCATCTGATTAGTGACCAGCGTTGGATCTAATCACAGTGCAATGTAGTCAGTTACTGAGTGCACATTGCAAGGCAAGTTATGGAATCAGTATTGTAATCCATTGGAAGATGTAAGTGTTAGTTCTGAGTAAATCAACCAAAATGCAGGTGCAGAATGCATCGCGAGGCCTGTTGTGGAACATAATACTGGTGAGTTTTTTGTCATGTGGGCTGGAGGTGTGCTTGGCTACAGGAATAATTTACATCCCACCGCTGCTGTTACAGGCTGAAGTGAAGAAACGCTACATGTCTCTGCTGCTTGATTAAAAAACAAATTACATTGAATTAATAGAACATGAAATCTGGAAAACTCTTAAAGACACATTAGTATTATAATATATAGTACATAAAATCTGGAAAGCAAAGTATCTCAAAATTAAATACGAATGACGGATCCGGTATCTAGCTGGCTGAGTTTGATTATAATCTTGTCTCGTGTTGGCATCTGATAATGGTGGTGGACCATTATCAAGCTGGCTGCTGATGGTGGATCCTGATGGCGGCAGTGGATCATGATTGTGGACCATGGTGGCATCCGATCTCGATGGTGGATCCTGATCGTGGTGGCTGCTGACCATGGACTATGATTACAACAAGACTGCTTGATGTACAATATTTCTTCTCAGACACTCGACCATTACTAACAATAATCCATAATTTCATTGACCTTCCATTATGCTACAAAGTGTTTATTCTAATCAATACTGCAAATACCCTTATCTTGCTGATGTTCTCCTTTTCACTTGACATCTATTGCACGTCTGTCCGTCCTGGGAGAGGGATCCCTCACATGTGGCTCTCTCTGAGGTTTCTACATTCTTCTTACCCTGTTAAAGATTTTTTTTGGTAGTTTTTCCTTACTCCTGCTGAAGGTTGTGATAGAAATTTTACTCTTATGGCAATGATTGATATGAGGAACAACTTGGATGTTAGAAAGATAAGAAATGTCTCCCTGAGAAGTCAGGGTTGCACTCAAACAAATGTTATATGACTTCCTCACTGTCTTTGTCACCTAACAAAGACTTAACAGCACAGGGGATTTGTTGGTTGTAAAGATCGGGAAAGAGTAGGTGACAGGGTATTGATCATCTATTACTTCACATCAAAGAAGTTGATGGATAACACTTGTTTCCTCTCTAGGAGGGGCTTGGAGATGTATAAAGTGCTGCTTTTTCTTGTATGTCATTGCTCATTGTATGAAATCTATGCCATGGTTTTGTACGGTGATGCCCATCTGTAGATGTTCCAGAAAGACATTGTAATGACTTGTGCTTGACTAAGAAATTCCCATAACAAGGTTAAGGACAGAGGATGTCACACCTTGTTAAAGCCCTATGAGACAAATTGTGATTTGTTAATATGGGCTAAAGATAGGAATTAGATTGATTTAAAATACTGTATACAGCTGGAGTGTGGAAGGTCAATGTGCGTAACAACTGCTGTCGGGGAAAAGTGAACCCGCTACAAAAATGTATCATCACTAAACTTATGAGCAAATTCCTTTTTATCTTACTACCTCTGAACCAATTTAATAAAAGGAACATGTTTCCCCTTTCTGCCAGCTGTGGGTCCACTTCTGGGCTATATTTGTTAGCCAATAACCGGTTCGGCCAGCGATTCATGGCAAGGCCGTTTAGGTAAACGAAGGCCCTTCATTTGGATGTGGGCCTGGGAGTTTTGCTTGGCCTGCAAATCCTGCCACAGGCCTGGCACCTGGTTGCACTGATGTGACCACAGAGCCTATACTGGCTGCAAGCTGTGGACAGGTGAGTTAGCTGCTGCAACTGTTTACACCTTGGGAACAAGTTTTTGCAGCTTAAGTTATTGTAACTACAGTGGCTGTGATTTGGTGCTAAACCTCGTGTTTGCTCCACAGGCCTTTCACACCGTGGTGGTGGCCCGGCTGTCAGACCTGTTCTGCAGCTAGGAGGAGAGCTGCATAGCCTGGGAGGATGTCTGGGGTGAGGTACATTTCAAACTTTATCCCAAACTGGTTCTGTTTCTTGGTTGTTTCACATCATTCATTTGTGAAAATACAGAACATCCATTGTTCACTAGTCCTGTCTTGACCTTTTTTCTTGCTTCAGTCTAAGTTGTTCATAAGTGACTAATTACAGCAGGTCCATGATCATTTTTACTTTGTATTGTAACCAAATTTGGAGGAATTTTTCTTACTTTTAGACTGAAACTCATCAGAGACAGATTGTAGCAGCTATCTGATCTACCAGGTCATCAACATTTCCCCTGGTTAGCCTCAAATAGTACTGGAACAACACAGCAGTTGTAGTCTCTGTAGTCTGTTTGAATGCATATACTAATTTATCTTCTTCATATGAAACATCGGGAAAATTCAATCCCACAATTCACTGCGGCAGGAGCAGTAGAGATGGAAGCATGGAGCCACGGTATCAAGGTCCCAACGATACACACGTTTGACCAATCGTCAGTTCTTCTCAGCTGTCAATCATGACGTTTCCCCCTGTCTTTGAAGCATAATATTACTGATCAAACACAAACTCATCACTAGAACAAACATGAGTGTGATAAAGACTACCTGGAATGAAAGAAACCATCTCTTGCGTGTACTTCAACTTTGGTGGATGGGCAGGGTTTAAATTACCTATACAGCCACAAGGGAGCAATCAAGATGTTTTGCCTCCAATTTTGGGAGCTCATGCCGTCCATCTTTATACACACTCTATGTGACAGAACAATGGCTGCAAAGATTCATCATGTGAATGTGATTATTGTAACTGCACAGGTTGTCGTAAGGCAACATTGAAACTGATAAATCTGTATATATCTCTTATAGCAGAGAAAAGTGTTGTCAGCAGCACCTGACGCAGCTTCCCTCTCCACTGAAAGTATCATTAGGACGGTTCTTGCTACTGATTGGTCAGGGGAAATCCCAATCCTCACCAACCCGCCACCCACCACACAAATCAATGTCTGACCCTACAGCAACCCTCAAGATATAAAGTAGCACATAGCCTGTGTTGTAATGTGGTTCTTGGGTGACCGAGACTGAGTCAGAGGTGTTGTTGTTGCATACATTTATCACTGTCGGAGTGATTTACAAATAAAACATACACAGAACCGATGTTCCTGTATGAAATGAGTTTGGTTTTCTGTACTCTTGTATAAGGAATGATAGGGAATGATATCCTGCTGTGTACAGTTGCTAAGAAACCACATCGGAGTCTTGACTCTCCTTGTGTGCTGCAGTCGTCTCATCCATATGCTCTGTGTGGCTTCAGCAGGATCACCTATAGTCAGTAAGCAAAAACTGAATATAACATTAAATTAAACTATACAGACAGTTGTTTACCAATGAGCTGGATGTACTCATATCCATGATGTAGGTCAATGATTGAGATATTGTCAAATTATCTCTCCACACCCTTTTCTCCTATTGTTCAACCTCTGGCACCAGATCATGTCAATGTCCTTGGGACAATACTGACCTTTGAAATGTCTCAGGTGAATAAATAGCAAAATACAAGATTACCAAGCACCTTCAAACGTAAAGGTTGCTTGGAAATATGGCAGTTGAGGGAAATGGGTGAAAATGTATTGGGGCTGTTTTATACAGGCACATGACGATCGTAGCTTCCAGAGTGTAAGTGCTATTCTCGTCCAACACCTCCAGCACCCTAACATGCATAACTAGCACATGTTGTTGCTGCACTTCATTACCTGATCCTCCCACACATTGTCTTAATGAGCAGATTTAAAACTCAGTGCTTACTTGGCTCTGCTGAACCACCAGAGGGCCCCTTCATACCACAGACCTTCAGCATCAAGTCAAGAATGGTGGTTTAGTTGTACTTTACAGGCTTCAGCACAGTGAAAATAATAAGTGTTCTCCATATAAACAAGATATGAAGATTGTTTGTCTAGTGTAGTTCTTCTCAAGCCCCCAAATTCATTTGATAATGGTGTATTTTCTCCTTTCTTCAATGTTTAACATGGTCAGTGTATTCTTTCTCCGTCTCTGATCTTAGCAGGAACCATTTTAAATTACAATTTTATCATCAAAATAAAAGTTTTAGAAATGTATGTTAGATTTTAAGAGAAGGTTGGGACCAAAAGGTTGCTGGTTCAAATATCTGGAACTCCAGATAAACATGGATTGCGACATTATTTGTGACTGTCAGTCTGGAGGAAATATGGCTTCGGACTCCAACTGTTGTAGTCTGGTGGTAACTTCAGTAAAATAGTGCTGTGTGTTTCGCTAGAGGGTGAAATTGGTAAGGGCCCCACTGGAGCTGGATCCACAAAACTTTAAGAATATTATCAGCGTCATCTGCAGGTGGCTCACCTGCGTCTGTGCAACCAGTATTGTGGCTGAAAAGATCTTAAATGTGGGTTGTCTATTTTGCATGACTTTTTGATAGACACTGCTGTTACAAAAATTCCACAGAGCAGACACACATGTGTGTGTGTGTGTGTGTGGGGGGGGGGGGGGGGGGGTGTCAACCCCTTTAAAAATGTGTTCAATGATACAACTTTGGGATGGGGTAATAGTGCCATTGTTAAACACTGACCTAAAATGAGACAAAAGAACAGAATTTTGAGATGTTGAACCCCAGATGTTTGTGTCATATTGTTCACGTGCACTATAAGTAAGGATTGTGTGTGGTTTGACTTAGTCCTGTTTTCCCTTTCTTATTGCCAAATGAAACTTGTACTTTTCAATATATATAGTCAGCCTTAAATTATTTTATGCGTAGTTTAGCTTGATTCATCATGTATGTGGCAGAAAGACAGTTAGGTGGCAGGGAAACACTCTGCCTTCCCTCTGCATTAGATGTGCCCTTGAGCAATACACCTCCCTAGGGCTGTCCCCTGCTTCCTCCAGATGTGTACTGCTGGTGTGCGTGTGTGTATATGTGTGTATATGTGTGTGTTCTGTGTGCTTAGGTCTAAGCAGTAGTCAAATTTCCTGTGTGGGGACAATAAAAGATTCTCCTTCAAGTGAAAATTCTGGATTGAAACATTCATGGTTTATGTGTGAGCGCAAATGTTCGAGTGAGAGCCTCTGGAGTTTCTGCTGACTTTCTCCCACTGGGCCCCGAGTATAAAGTCTACAGAAGGTTCAGAGGAGCCGATGTGAGAATACAGCAAGAGGCCCCCGCAATTCTCATTGCAAGAGAGTTGGTGTGTTGTAAACTTTTTAACAAGCCACAGATGCAAAATTTAGAAATACAAAAAGCAAACCTTTGTCTCAGGGTGAAAAAGCACAATAAGATATCAAGAGAGCTTTTGCTGATAGTAGCTGATGAAAGAAAATCTCTAAAGAATGTCAAGACCCAATTCTCTGGGTTTCCTCCAAGAGGACATCACTGAAAACGGCTTACGTTAAACTTGAACCTGAATGGAAACCATCCTTCTTTAATGACCACCTGTACACAGGTGTAAACAGTGGAACAGCACCATTCAAACAGAACCAGAAGACATCTGGAGAAGAGGATTGCAATGCTTGAGACTTTTCAGCCATGCATGTTCTATTTCATCCTATTACCCTGACATCATTTGACCCAGCACTAGTTTCCATATCAGAGTGTTTTCCCTGTTGTCACTGGCAAGCAAGCAGAGACTGTGATGGCCCTACAAGCTCTTGTTTAACCTGCATGTCAGAGGCCAGGAAAAAAGGGTGTTGGTGTTGTGAACTTTTCCACTGACAGAAATAGTTTCAGTTGAAAGACAAAGCCCTGAGAAGGGAGTGCCTTGTATTCATAGTCTTATTCTGCGGCATCGGATATAACTACATCTTGGGGTCGGCAACTGGATCATCAGGGCAAAATCGATTCCATATCATGATGATAATTGGATTATTATTATTCCACCATATCGGACTGACACACAAACACAGATGAACTGACCCTTGACGGTTGCTGATTTCCATAATGCCAACAACATTCATAGAATCACTTCCTGTTTGGCCACATGTCTTCAAAGTATAAGTACAATGTTCATGTTGTTTGAGTGGAATTATAGAACTTTTATTTTGAGCAAGGGTCTGAAGATTGTGTTGATTGATTAACAGACTTCAATAATAGTCAACCTGCAATGTTTAAAAAAATAAAAGCAGTTAGGTAAATCAGTCAAACGTCCACATACATCTAAGACACTCACATGAATAGTAATAAAAACAATTTCAGTTTCATTTTTACGAAAAACATTGACCATGAAACTTCATTACATATAAACCAGGTGGGATGAACACACTGCACCATAGACATTTTATACAAATCTCAGTACAAAACATCCACACAAACAATAAAAGTGACAGTATATTGTAGAACTGCTTAAGGAGGACTCACTTATGACAAGAAATTATTCTGAAGTAGCTGCAGAGCATCAACAAAGACCAAGAGAACAGTCTAAACCGGAAATGCCTTGGTTTACATGGAAAGATTCACCAAGCTATCTCTCTCTCTCTCTCTCTCTCTCTCTCTCTCTCTCTCTCTCTCTCTCTCTCTCTCTCTCTCTCTTTCTTCCTATACCAGTGTCTCAACAATCTGATAAGAGAGGCGTGGAAGCTGTGAAAAGCATTGAAAAAGGGGGACACTGCTTAATTATCCTCTTGTTGGGGATAGTTTAGATAGTTTGTCATTTGAGTTTTGAGCTGGAGGTTTTCAACAGTCCAGTAGTCTGGATTTCCTTATAGTGCAGTTACACCTTTCTCTTAGGTAGTCCAGGGTGACGAGCTGGGTGCAGCGACCTACATGTCAGGATCAGTATTGTCTCCTTCTTTTCATTGACATCTCCAACTCACTTGGTTCTTTTGTCACATCTGAGTATGATTGGTTTAAATGAGAAAGAGTCTTTATTTTTCATGGCACATCTATTGTCTTGGTGTCCTCTCTAGTATGTTCCAGTCTCCAGTTGAGCCATTGTTTAGGGAGGCCGTACCATTTCATTACAGAGGCTCTTGGGAAACTGCTGTCAGTCAAAGCAAAGAAAACATCCACAGCCTCTTCACTGATCTGAACTGTAAGTGTAAAAGAATCAAGAGACGTAGCATCAATTAGGCTGCCCCGCCAACCTGGCAGAGTGGGCAGGTACCTGGAGGGCCCCGGACCCTCAGAACACCCAAAAGCCCCAATGTATGGCAGTTGGTTTGAGGAAACTTGATCAACTGCTTCATAAAGTGACTTTAGTCTTGGGATGTTGTGGTAGGATCAAGGGTCAAAACTGAGTTTTAATTTAACACAATATAGAATTAAAAAACTTGTCGTACATTGTTTTCGGCAACACTTTCTCCCCTTAGTTTGCATTATACAAGATGTATACAATTCCGCAGGCAACATCCAAATGAGGAGGCTGCTGTTTAAACAGATAATAATGTATAAATAATAAATATCAAAGGATAAGTTCTAGTCCACATATACTGTACATGCATAAACAAATAAACACAGCCCACATCAAAGTGTCTTCTAAACTGTTTTTTGTTTATGTTCGGGTGATGTTTATGAATGTTGTGGGTCAGTTTGTTTTCACGTGTACTGTGTTATACTTGACCCATTAACAGAGACTCTGGAAAAGACACGCTTTGTAGTGACTGATTTACTTCATGAACATAAAAACACACTAGAGACTGTGTTGTGTTGTTTTCCATTTTGATATGTTAAAAACATTCGCTTGTTGCAGTTGAGCGTCATTCACCACATCATGGGACACTGACTGGGTCAACTTGAGCTGTTGCCTCAGGAGAGATCCCATGATGTGAGCTGAACAAAACAGGGCTGATGAGTCATCTTTGAAGTTTGGTCTAATGTGGCATTATTTTGTAGATTTTACATTTGGAGGAAGGCGGAAAACCCTCATGGGAATCAATGCTGTACGTCTGAGTGGTTCTCTGAATGTGAGCTCAGCAGCAAACATCAGACACAACCAGCAGAGGAGTGCACTTCCTCTCCAGGCTTTCAGATCTTTGAAGCTGCTCTGATTGAGAGGCTGGATGCTGCTTCGATTCATTATCTTGTTACATTAATAGGTGCCTCCATTATTTTGCCCCCCACGTGTGTTTACGCCATTAATAGACCACATTGTATCCTGCACACTGCAATCCACCATAAACACATGGCAGTCAGACTTTACCGAGCGGCAGCCAATCGGGGCGCGCCTATTAGGGCGAGCCTCCGTTGCGCGCGGCCAATCAGATGCGCGGAACAGGACCCGTGCCTCCGAGTTGTGCAGCGATGCGGTCACGTGACGCTGGGAGAAGGAATGCCAACATGGACCCGTGGCAAGGACGGGATGTGTGAGCGTGCCACGACAATAACACGACGGAGGAGAAAAGAAAGGCCGAGATACAGCGAGCGATCGACGGCGCTGCGTTCCTCCGCCGAGCCGCGCAAGGTAGGTTGAGCCAAATGTCCGGGATCCTCCTGCTTGGATCGTCCGTAGAGACGGAGGAGTATAAATAGATCATGTTTTATGACCCAGGCGAACTTGAGGCTCGTGGATTCCTGTGCAGGCGCATTTGGGTTCAGGTGCATCGCCTCGTTTTCGACCGCGCCTCCTTTATAAACACCGTTTTGTGGTTCTCCGCGGGCCGATGCGTTCCTCACAGGGACTTTTCCCTCCCCACATGTTTCTGGGTGCGTCACAGTGCGGGGCCGTGTTTGTGCAGCGCCTGGTCCACGCACTTTGGAGTGCGAGGCCCTGCTGCAACATGTGCCTGGCGGTCTGACAGCAGCAACAAACAGCCTTTACATGAGCCCATGGAAATGATGTTACCAGGGGGTGTGGACTCTGTTTGGACTCTGTTTGGAATCTGCTGCCCTTTCGAGGTCAGGGGACCTGATAGAGGACCCTGAGACACTTACAGGGGTCCGCCAGCTATTTCAAGTTTAACTTGATTCAAGTAATTTGTGTTGAGAAATATCTATCTGTCTAGACATTTTTTTTACCACATGGTAGTAACAGAAAAGTCTTAATAATTGGGAACCTGCGATTAAAATGACCTTAGTACAAGTGGCCCATATTAATATCTAATTTAAGACATGAATCATAATAGTTTGTTTTGTGCAAAATCTTGCATAATTTCATAATAAGCTGTGTTTGATCAAATCACCACAGAGTTTAGTAAATAATTTCTGATCACATACGACCTGGAAGTGGCAGCGTGGCTCTGAAGGGGCCCACAGGTTAATATGTCAGCGGCTGATGGGCATTATTCTCTGGTCTAGTTTGATCTCCTTTCCCATCATTTCTGTATGCTCTGAGCAAGACACACCCGAAGGACACAACTGATGATATGTCCCTGTCATGTGACATATTCACCATCATGTGATATGTTTTTTTTTTTATTGATTTTTAAAGAAGTAATTTATTGTTAATTAACTCACAGCAGAGGGTTACATGTATTAGGGTCAATTTCTATCAATACCTTTGGCTGGTTAATAACATCCTTTCTTGATGTTGCCTGTGCAGGTTTTTGTGCTTCGGCTTCTGGTTCAAGTTTCCTCAACATCCTCTCCTCTGTGTTTGGCCTGCATCAATGGTGTCTCTCAGCAGCAGAACGCTGAGTCTGGAGAATGACCTGTTCAGGGACAGCAACAGCAACAGCATGTGCTCCCTCGGCCTGGGAGACGGAGCCTGCAGTGAGGGAGCGAGCTTGGCTTCCTGCGACAGCCCCGAGACAGGGGACTTGTGGATCACGCACAGCCCCAGCTTCGGAGAGGATGAAGATGAGGAGGAGGAGGAAGATGAATATGATGGCTCTCGCCTGCATATTTTTCTAGAGGCAGCAGAAGAAGAGGAACCTGAGGGTCAGGACCCTAATCTGCCAGAATTTTCTTTTGACCCCTCTTCCCCATTCTCCCCAACCTTGGAGGACATAGAAGAGTTCTTGAGGGAAAAGATGGAGCTGGTCAAAGAGGGGTTGATGGTCCCAAAAGAGGAGGCCTGCCCTCTCCCATGCAGCTCCAGTGACTCTCCATCTTCCACTACGCCCCCGGCCTCCTCTTCTGACACTTGCAGTGAAGAAGGGATGAGTGCCTTCCATTGCACTTCAAGCCCAAACACACCTCCCTATGAGCAAAGCAGCCCCAGCCCCAGCCCCAGCCCAGCTGACCCATCCCCTTCTGCCCAAGTAACCCCCTCGCCATCCAGCTTGACCCCCTCCATGCTCCTGGGTGCTCCGCTGGTTCTCCAGCTCCAGTCCCTACCTCTGGCCCAGCCTCAGACCCCAGCAGCCTCTCCCCCCGCAACCCAAAACAGCATTTGGCTCACTCATCTCATCATGGGGCTCCAGGGCGCCACAGGACAAAACGTCACCCTGCTGGCCCCCCAGGTGCCCTCCGGGCCCGCCACTATTTTATCCCTAAACAGTGGAGATTTCAAGTCAGCTGACCAGAAGTATGTGAAGATAGCCCCTTTGCCCCTCACAATGAGGACTGTAGAGATTATGGGTCTGACTGGGGTTGGGGCCCAGGCCAGTGGCCTGTTGAAGGCCATGGCCCCTCGGGTGAGCAGAGTGCCTCCTACAGAGAGGGTCCATAAGTGCGCCCACCCAGGCTGTGGGAAGATGTACACCAAGAGCAGCCATCTGAAGGCTCATTTCCGCCGGCACACAGGAGAGAAGCCCTACACTTGTAGCTGGCCTGAGTGTGGCTGGAGGTATGTGACATAATGTGAAATATACTGTTTAACAGTTGATACAAAGTTCAAGGGTTAATATTGAAGTTTCAGTTTTAAGGATTAATTTACATCTAGGCGCATGCTAGATAAAGGTTTCATTTTAAGAAAACCAAAACTTGACAATTGTTTCAGGTGATTTTGCGCAATTGAAATCATATTTTCCTTTCAGCCAGTAACTCCACCGGAAGTATATACAGTGGAACTTTTAAGGAATACAGTGAGTTATAGGGAGATTTTCCCACTGACTGATGGAAGGGCCTGCAATTCTGAGTTGTGTTGTTTCAGGCACCAGTGAAATGATGTTACCAAGGAAAATGACAAGGATTTCCACTAGGATGAGAAGAACACAGCTAGAGGGAAAAAGTAGCCATTCAAAGGGGGGGGGGGGGTGCTCAGGCACATTCTAATGCCACTTTCCATAATGAAGTACTGCATATTTTAATGAGTTTGCCCGATTGTAAACATGTAATTAATCATTCAGTGAAAATGCAGTAATGGTTATTTTAAGGGGGGACATATATCATTCCCATGTTCTAGCTAGCCCATGCATTGGTGTACCTTTCAGACATCCCCTGAACTCCAGAGAATCTCTAGATCCTGGAGAGCTGCATGTGAGAATGGCTCTGGACCTTCTCTGGAGTTCCTCCTGCCACCCCCCGAGTAAATACCCTGGAGAATGTCTGAATAAACCGATGTGAGAACAAAGCAGGGGATCCTGCCATGAGAGACAGAAAACTAAAAAAAACACATTAAATATTTTGGATAAAAGAAGCAGTTCACACACATGGAAGCAACTTACAAAGATGTTAGGAAAGCTTTTAGCTGGATGTGGCTGAGGGGTAGAGCGGTCGTTCTCCAGAGATTTCTGTGTTGTTGTGAACACGTCTGAGTGGAGAATCTCCTGCTGTGTTGTGCATGTATGAAAGTACGGACTTTCTTTGGACATCCTCTGGAGTTCTTGTCTAAAATGGCTTTACACAACTTACTGCAAAGAAATGACTAAATGACAGAATAGTCATAAATGTAAACCATGGATAAACTGATGTGTTACACTCCCCTGGGTTTAATATAGACTCAGTTCAGTTTAGCTAAAGATCACTCAACATAAGATCTGATTAAAATCTCTGCAGCATTTAGTTGCATTAAGTAGTTGACAATGTGATGAGTGATGAATGGAGATTTCAAACCAACATCAGGGATTTGCTGTCAGCTGTAGCTCACGTATCCTTCATTGCACCGTGAGACTCTTGGCATAAAGTATACATGCTATGAATGCTACCATTTTCATTCTGTTTAGTATTGTGGGGCATTTGTCATCCCAGTTTAGTGCATGTAAAATTAAACAGATGAGATTAAATATATATAGAAAGTGTCACAACATGGTCACTCAAATGGTTTTCAGAAAAAGGTGGACGTCCTATTGAAATTTAATCTTTATTTGATTATTTTTTTCGGATCCCCATCCACATCAAATGCTTTGCAGCGTAGGTTTCCTTAACAAGGGGTAACAACATTTATATGACCATATTTATCCAAACAATCTGACATATCTGTATAAAAGTAAATCCAAATTAATTGAAATGTTCCCAGCCCTGAACATAAACAACATAACGATATGTATCAGTTTCCCAAAGACATGATTACCCAGTCCAATATATATATTGAGTGTCCATATTCCTTATATAGTCTCAGTAGAGGACCTCTGTTCCCTGTTAGTTTCAGTTATCATCAATGTTCCCATATTGCTTCCATTAGTAATATCCAACTTTCTATAAACACTATCGTCTATAACATTAATGACAGATTTTTTCACCCATGTTTAAATGTTGTATTTAACCTCTCAGCATGGCTGGTGAACATCCTTTTAATTCTCTTTTGTGACTGTTCTCCTTACACCACCATCTGCTCTTGTCGACAGGTTCTCCCGGTCTGACGAACTCTCCCGTCACCGTCGCTCTCACTCCGGCATCAAGCCATACGAGTGCTCGCTGTGTGAAAAAAAGTTCGCCCGCAGCGACCACTTATCCAAACACACCAAGGTCCACCGTGGCTCCAGGCCCAGCAGGATAATCAGATCCACCGTGTGATACCTTCAACTGGCCCTGCACCCTGCCCTCACCCTCCCACCCTGTCTGCCCAGGATGGCTAATGACCAGGTTCGGGTCGGGGTCTCCCTCAGGACTTTTGGTGCTTCACAGGCAGAACTTTTCCGAAAAAATCTTGAGAGCTGACTGCCGTTTTCGCACTCATTGTTTCTGCGTTCTCCTTTGCTCCCTGCTGTTTACTTTTCACTTGTTTGGTCTGAGCAGCTCGTCTTATACAGCTACAGCCACCTCAGGAAAAGTGGATTTCCTGGCCTTCCAACACACACAGACATCAAACAAAACATGCATAGCAGGAGAAAGTCTTACAGAGAGACCCTCTTTTTCCACCTCTGCTTGCACTACTGTTCCTGCTTCCAAACCACCAGGTGCTGTTGAGTGTAGGGTGGTGTTGTTACAGTAGTGGGAGCGTCTGTAATTATATTATCTCCTTCCTACTTTTGCATTTGCCCGTCTGTCTTGAAGCCAAACTTCAGGGTCCACACGGATGAAGATTCCCAATACTTTTGTGTATCGTTAAAGAGAAACATTGTCTTTAGCATCACAATCTTGCCTTGTGTTTTAATCATAAGGCATGCGATAGACGCTATCAATGTGTCAGAGCGTGACAGTCATCCCTGTGGGGTGAAATTGTGACTAAAGCATTAGAATACTCTTCTAAGTATTAGATTTTCAGAGTTACAGTTCACTCTGAATGAACAGTGTGACTCTTGATATTAAGAGTAAAAGCTGAGATATTGATTCAGTCATACTAAACTTGTGGCTATGCTCACAGAATATTTCTCCCTAAACTCTTATGTTTTTAAAAATCCGAACCTGGCCTTTACTTGTCCAACCACAATGCTTCCTGTTTTGACCCTTTGTATGCCTTTGCTCAGTCCCAGTCTGCCCTACTTCCTGTCAACGCCTTTGTCCATATGGCAAAACAAAACCTCACTTGATCCTACTGTTAAAGATAAAGTTACCATATGACTGCTCTTATTGAACTGTGATTCCGTGCTGAGGGTAGCCAAACCAGAAATTCCAGTTGTGGCCCTGTGAGAGCATGAATAATGACACCCTCAGTGTGTGACAGTTTATAAGCTGTTTGTTCTAAGAAAATCTCTTGGAAATCATTGTGCAGCCGACCTACGTGGCCTATGAGCTACTCGGCCTGTATATTGTATTTTGGCTCCATGTTTCAGAAGTGCTCGATGGTTCAAAAAGTGCTGCTCTTTCTTACTTACAGTAGCAGTTACTGTAAACACTTTTTTTCTGTTGGTTATAGCAACAAGGAAAAGCTAATAGTTTTTAACAGCTGGAAAAGGTGGCTAACATCTGTCCAATCATGTGTATTAGCATATACTCAATATAATGTGTACTGAACGTTAAGGACAACGTGTACAGCTTGTAGCCTTTATATTATATAGATTTTTTTTTTATCAAAGATGATATTCGATCAGTGCATTAAGCTATTCAGTGGTGTTTCTGGAGAGGTGTCTCGTCTGTTTTGTGAGTTTGATTGTAGCGTGATCAATCTGTGATCAGTCTGATCCAACGACGTGTCAGGCTGATTATGGTGTGGGATCTGGAGTCCCACTCTTCCCAATTCTCTAACCATTAAGCCGAATCTGCTGGTTTCAAGTGCACTTGTTTTCGTGGAAATAGAGAAATTGTCGTCGTGCTACAATGGACGTTCCTTAAAAAATGATTCAGAACCCTTAAAATGCCAAAAACAGGAAAGCGTATTTTCTCTGGAAGCGTAAACTCCACTGTGATGTGCGGACGCTATTATCATGTGTTCTTTGAACTCATCACTTTGGTGCTTGTTCACCCGCACGTGCTTCAGAGACAGACAGTATAACCGAAAGCTTCACATAACCTTTCTGTGACCGTAACTTACAATTACCATCTGCAGGCTAATGGCAATCTTACCTTAGCCCGAACAAATATGTGGTTTTGGATGAACTTAACAAAATAGAGCACTTTTGCATGTAGCAGTGCAGTCTTTTACATTGCACCCATCCTCTTCTCTTTGTCTCTTTTATTATGGACACACTAGGTTTTATTATTTTCATACAACAATGCTTAGTAATGTAGAAACCTGTTCAGAGTGGACAGACGGTCAGACATGTTTATCTGTCTGAACCAGGGTGCTCTTTGTGTCTGAGCCTCCCCAGGCTGCATCTACTGACCTACATCCAGACCTGTATTCGCTCAACATGCAATTCTCTCTGTTCCTGTCTCAGTCCTGCCTGTGTATTTGTTGTTGTTGTTTGTTTTTGAATACCAGAAATGCTATTTTCCTATTTGCAGAAATAAATAACAAAAAATTAAATGCTGTATCTTTTGTTAATAAAATTGTTGCTCATTTGAATGGTGCCTAATGGAAATATCTGTTATTCAAAGACAGAAACATTTGCGTTTGTAATGAATTTAATGCTGGGGTTGGACATAAATTTAACATTAAAAAAAAAAAAAAAAAAAGTGTAGTACAGTTAAGTAATGGTGCGAATGGGCAAACCTTACACCCCCCCCCCCCCCATTATCTCTGCTTTACATCTGCCAACCGCCTTGTTGCTCCCTCACTGCTCCATCACCACTCAACAAAATCAGGACTATTTGGTGTCCCGGCTCCCAAATGGTGGAACTAGGTCCCCAATTACATCAGGACAACAGAAAGTCTACACATCTTCCGCCGCAGACTAAAGACACATCTCTTCCAACTATACCTTGGATACAAACAATTTTTTAAAACACTATATATTTAGTAACACTTTTAGTGCAACATGTTAGCACTTTGTAGTTTGGCTTTCTTTAAGCAAATTGTACTTACTTGATTATTGTTGTTCTGGGTTGGTACCCTCATGGTTTAATGCACTTATTGTAAGCTGCTTTGTTTAAAAGCGTCGGCTAAATGTAATGTAATGTAATGTAAAGAATGTTTTAGCGTCTTTTAGCCAATCGTTTTGGCCTCATGGCTGGGTGGTTGATCTTTTTGGTTCATTGTCACCACTGTCATCATTTGTTATCTTCAATACAGAATAGTGAGGCAGAATAGGAATGCAACAGTACTGCAATTGTATAAGTGTCTCAAGCTAGCGACTACCTGGTAAATATAGTGTAGCATTTAGCCAGATTTAACCAGAAACCAGATGCTTTTCTCAGCAGTTTGTGGAGAACAGCATATGCAATAGGATAATAAACATTGGGCCTATATTGGTTTACACAAAATGAGGCGGTATTCACAGTTTCTTTAAACACAGGTAAACACACTAAAACAGGCCATTTACTCCTTTGTCATTGTCTGTAAAGGAGATTGATACTATGTTTTTTCACCCCTCTGGGTCATTTTTGACATCACAAGCGCACTGACAACTGACGCCCTCTCTCACCTAGCTGTCCTGTCAAATCATTGTGTTCCTGTTTCCATCTCTGCCCCTCGGAGTTGACGCTGATAAAAAATAACTGTGTCTTCTTTAGAGTAATTTGACCCTGGAGAGAATGCAGTTCCATTCACACTGCAGACAATCACCAGATGTTAGTGGGGTTTTTTGAGCAGTGGATTAGCTTTCATTTGTATCACAACTACAAATGAAAGCTAATTTATCTCTGTTTGATTTTACACTTTAACACTTTATATTGCAATGTTTACTTCTCAACATTTATTTGAGTGTGGTTCATAGTCTTACATTTTTACCTATGGCCATAGAAAGTTAATGTCACTTGTAAACATTTTCTTTTTCACACATTAAGTCAGTGGTTTTCAAAGTGGGGGGCAAAGTGTGGGCTAAAAAATATTTAAAAAAAATAAATAAAAAAAAATAAACGACCGACGACCTGTCACTGGTTGTCGAAATGCTAGGGGCTGGACAGACACAAACAAATCAAATACTGTTTCGTTCCTGATCCACCAATCAAAAGAGGTGTGTTATCATTTGAACGCGAGTTGCACGTACGCTTCCGAGTATAAAAGTAACTGAAGGCATGGTCAGCGCTCACCCTCACTGAGACGACAACCTGCAGAGTTTGTACGATTGCTCTTGTTTCCTCTATAATTCAGATATTCATTGCTTAATAAACAGTCTTTTTAAAGACTCACTCCTTCCTTAGTAATACCTTCCTGCACTTGCAGCAGGCCTATTTGTAGCCTAATCTAAGGAGTAATTTGCTCCACAGTTTTAGAAAGCTCATAGCCCCAAGAGCTAGCCTTCTAGCTAACTAACTTCTTCCAACTGCAGCTAGCCCTTTTCTCCTGAACACCTACCTTTACATCTTCAATCATCTACCGTGTTGCAACAAATAAAACACCAGAACTTGAATACTATTCCACTGTTTCGTTTTGTTAGGAACCATTGCCTAGCACAGCCTTATTCATTATTCGTGTGCAAGTCCCTCACAGCCAGTTTTGCCAACTCCTCAGTAAGGAAAGTAGCTATTGGCTGTCATAAAAGTCGCCAGATGTCGCTAAATGACGTAATCGCTTAAGTTGCATAATGTATAGGACGTACAGAAAGTGAGAAAAAAACACCCTAAATATGTTTAGAACTTAAAATAAGCTTTCTTCTACAGAAGCATATTACATTCACTTAACAAAAAAATTCTGTTTTTCTGGGATAATTATCTTCGGAAATTCTTAGACAATGGCCCCAAAAAATAAAAAATAAAAGTGAATGCAATACGCTTCCGTATTCTTCTGTTGATTCTTTTTTTTTTTTTTATCTTGCCATTGAAATAGGCCATCACTTCTCAAAATAACCTCATGACTTTAATGCTGTATCCAAACCCACTTACATAAATCGATATTGTCCTGAATTGTTAAATGTTGGAATAACAAATTTAATCAAAAGGCTGTTATGTGGGATGGAACTTCTAGCTCTAGTTCCAACCCTCCTCCTTTGATGTGTGCCGCAGGATGATGTGCTGTGATGATGATATGCGCCGCAGGATGATGTGCGCCGATGTGCCCCAGGATGATTTGCGCCGCAGGAAGATGTGCGCCGCAAGATGATGTGCGGTGATGATTTGGGACGCAGGATAATGTGCGCTGCAAGATGATGAGCGCAGCAGGATGAAGTGCGCCACAAGACGATGTGCGCCGATGTGCGCCCCAGGATGATTTGCGCAGCAGGATGATGTGCGTCACACAATGATGTGCGGTGATGATGTATGCCGCACCATGATGTGCGCTGCACGATGATGTGGAGTGATGATTTGCAACGCAGGATGATGTGCGTGGCAGGATGATGTGCGCGGCAGGATGATGTGCGCCGCAAGATGAGGTGCGCCGTAGGATGATGTGCGGTGCGCAGCAGGATGATGTGCGCGGCACGATTAGGTGCTGTGATGATGATATGCACAGCAGGATTATGTGGCTGCAGGATGATGTGCAGTTATGATGTGCGCAGCAGGATGATGTCTGCTGCACGATGATGTGCGCCAGGATGATGTGCAGTGATGATGTGCGCTGCAGGATGAGGTGCTCCTCACGATGATGTGCAGTGATAATGTGCGCGGCACTGTGATGTGCGCTGCACGATGATGTGCGGTGATGATTTGCACCACAGGATGTGCGCCGCAGGACGATGTGCGCCAATGTGCCCCAGGATGATGTGCGCCGCAGGATGATGTGTGCAGCAGTATGATGTGCGCAGCAGTATGATGTGCGCAGCAACATGATGTGCGCTGCACGATGATGTGTGGTGATGATTTGCAACATGATGTGCGCGGCAGGATGATGTGCGTGGCAGGATGATGTGCGGTGCCCCGCAGAATGATGGAGATGGTGATGGATGACGCAAGATTAGGTGCGCTGCAGGATGAAGTGTGCTGCAGGATGATGTGCACCGAATGATGATGTGCTCAGCAGGATGATGTGCGCCGCATGATGATTTGCACCGCATGATGATAAGCGCAGCAGGATGATGTGGCTGCAGGATGATGTGCGGTTATGATGTGCAAAGCAGGATGATGTCTGCTGCACGATGATGTGAGCCAGGATGATGTGTAGTGATGATGTGCTCCGCAGGATGATGTGCGCTGCACGATGATGTGTGCTGCAGGATGATGTGCGCCCCATGATGAGGTGCACCGGAGGATGAAGTGTGCCGCAGGATGATGTCCGCCGAACTATGATGTGCGCCACAGGATGAAGTGCGCTGCAGGACCAAGTGCACCACAGGACTAAGTGCGCCACAGGATGATGTGCACCACATGATGAGGTGCTGCAGGATGATGTGCCGGTGATGATGTGCGCGATGAGGTGTGCCGCAGGATGATGTGCGGTGATGATGTGCGCGGCAGGATGATGTATGCTGCAGGATGAAATGCGCCGCAGGATGATGGGCGCTGCAAGATGATGTGCGCAGCAGGATGATTTGCGGTGATGATGTGCGCGGCAGGATGATGTATGCCGCAGGATGAAATGTGCCGCAGGATGATGTGCACCGCAGGATGATGTGCGGTAATGATGTGCGGCGCACCATGATGTGCGGTGATGATTTGCGACGCAGGATGATGTGCGGTGATGATTTGCGACGCAGGATGATGTGCGCCAGCACGAGGATGTGCGCCGCACCATGATGTGCGCCGCACCATGATGTGCGTTGATCATTTTCCCGCAGGATGTGCGCCAGGACGATGTGCCCCAGGATGATCTATGCCGTAGGATGATGTGCGCTGCAGGATGATGTTTGTTGATGATTTGCAACAGGATGATGTGCGCGGCAGGATGATGTGCGTGGCAGGATGATGAGCTCCCAAGATGAGGTGCGGTGTGCCGCAGGATGAAGTGCGCCGTAGGATGATGTGTGCCGAATGATGATGTGCTCAGCAGGATGATGTGCGCCGCATGATGATGTGCTGTGATGATGATATGCGCAGCCGGATGATGTGGCTGCAGGATGATGTGCGGTTATGATGTGTGCAGCAGGATGATGTCTGCTGCTTGAAGATGTGCGCCAGGATGATGTGCAGTGATGATGTGCGCCGCAGGATGATGTGCGCCGCACGATTATGTGCCCAGCAGGATGATGTGCGCTGCAGGATGAGGTGCCCCCCACGATGAGGTGCACCGCAGGATGAAGTGCCGCAGGATGATGTGCGCAGCACGATGAGGTGCACAGCAGGATGATGTGCAGTGATAATGTGCGCGCTCACGATGAGGTGCGCCAGGATGATGTGCGGTGACGGCAGGATGATGTATGCCGCAGGATGAAATGCAGCAGGATGATGTGCGCTGCATGATGATGCTGCAGGATGATGTGCGGTGACGGCAGGATGATGTATGCCGCAGGATGAAATGCAGCAGGATGATGTGCGCTGCATGATGATGCTGCAGGATGATGTGCGTCACAAGATGATTTGTGCAGCTGGATGATGTGCGCCGCAAGATGATGTGTGCAGCAGGATGAAGTGCGCAGCAGGATGATGTGCACCGAATGATGATGTGCGCAGCAGGATAATGTGCGTGCACCATGATGCGCTTTGATGATGATATGTGCAGCAGGATGATGTGGCTGCAGGATGATGTGCGGATATGATGTGTGCAGCAGGAAGATGTCTGCTGCACGATGATGTGCGCCAGGATGATATGCAGTGATGATCTGCGCCCCAGGAGGATGTGCGCCACACGATGATGTGCCCCGCAGGAGGATGTGCGCTGCAGGATGAGGTGCGCCCCACGATGAGGTGCACCGCAGGATGAAGTGCGCCACAGGATGATGTCCGCTGAACTATGATGTGCGCTGCAGGATGATGTGCGCGGCAGGATGAAGTGCGCTGCAGGATGATGTGCGCCGCAGGACGATGTGCACCACAGGAAGAAGTGCGCTGCAGGAAGAAGTGTGCCGCAGGATGATGTGTTCTGCAGGATGATGTGCGCCGCAGGACGATGTGCGCCGATGTGCGCCCCAGGGTGATGTGCACCGCAGGATGATGTGCGCTGCAAGATGATTCTCCCTTTTACTGGTATGAAAAATATACTCAATCATAAGCTTTTATCGAACACATAAAAACCTTGTTTTCATGGCCGACCAATTACCCGCCTGCTCTCATTAAAGCCTCTTTACTAATTTGCCCAGTGACTGTCTCTGTGAAATGACACAAATCTGAAATTCCTGCGCTGAGCACCAGCAGAGATTACAGCACAGAGTGGGTGGCAGGATAACCAAATCAAGGCTGTTCCACTGAGGCTCTGGATAAATACATGCTGAAAGCGTTCTAGCGCTGATCTGACGACTGTAGTAACATCTTTTTGTTCAATAGTCAGCGGAGGAAGCTGCAGCTTTAGCTCTGTGCGTATCAGCCTGGATTTTCTGGCTGTTGATGCTTTCCAGTCATGTTTGGCTGAGGTGGGAGCACCCCAAGGAAGGACCAGCTTCAAAGCAGTTGTCTCCTTTCCTGCTCTGCCCTTTCACACTATCGATACTCTGGGATAACGCAGTGTGAAAAGGCTGCTCATCTGATTCCTAATGTGCAGTTTTTTATTCATAAACTGTTTCCGGGGCCTGCACCAAAAGAAACAGACCAGAAGAATCATTGGACAGAAGGGGGTTTCCTTTCAGAATTGAGAGATGGCTGCAGGCTGTAATGTAATTAGTTTAACTGACCAACAATTGTGACTATAGAGGTTACTGTAGGACAAGCCTTGTACTGTCTTTAAATAAGAACAATGCTGCGTTTAAAAAGCTGCAGATTCATGCTAATGAGTAACTGTGACAAAACATCTTTCTTCTAAAGAAAGTTTCTAAAATCCTCTTTTAATGGATAACTTAAAGCAGTTACTTCCCCAATGAATAAGAAACTTATTCTAAGAATTCACAGGATGTTTTCTCCCTCCCTTTCTCATTTTGTTCTTTTCCATCTTTCCATTTTTCTTGTGGCCTATTTGAAACTGTTTTCACATAAGAAAAACAACATTAGTAATGGATAAAAGAAATTACTTGGAAGAGAATCCTTGTTTTGATAAACCTAGTCGATTTGCTCTCTTCAGTTCCTCTCAGCTCTGCAAAACATCACACAGATAGATATGTAAACATAAGTTGGTTAAAGTCAAGTAAGAGCTGTAGTTTAGATATAAGTATAAGTAATAGATCATATTTGCTGTTTTAAGTTGGACAAAGCCTCTCCACTTGCACCCACAATCCAGAAATGAAGTCAAAACATACCAGAATCCTGCAAGCTTGCATCAAAGATGTAATTTGGAACCACAGTTGGCACAGTAGCAATCGAGGGATGGAGCCACAGTAATAAGCTTGTTAGACCAATCCTGAGTGTGTCTCAGCTGTCAATCATGACATTTCAACTCTTTTTTATACGAATCACTAATGAAAACCAAACTTTCCAAAAAAAACTGAACAGTTGATCATACATCAGTCTGATAAGAACTAATTTAAATGATAGAAACCATCTTTGAACAACAAATTATGTGATAATACTATAAGTTTTAGTTTGGTCCACGTCCCACCACTGGCAGATTGTAACCCATACTTCAACCAGCCAGCAGTCTCGTAAAATAATGGTTGCAGCTCTGGTCTGAATGATGATGTCAGTGAGAACTATCTCATGAAGAGATAAAATTAAGCCATAAAAAACAATCTTCTGCTGCCTAGGAAAACATCAAATTCTGCTATCACATTTTTTTTTTAAATGCACCGTACATATATGTAAAATGTAAACACATGACAAACCTGGAAAAAGTTTAAATCCATAGTAGTATATTCCTCAGCTGTGAAGACTCACTCAGTCAGTAAATCAATGCAGAACCATCACTATATAGCTCTATTAAGACCCTCTGGTCTGTCAGTGCATCACAGTGAGAGCTGAATAGTCCTAATGTTGTTTGGCTGCATGTCAGAATCATATAGGACACACACTGTGCTCTGATTGGATGCTACTGATTGCAGATAAAAGTGTTACTTTATTTTCACCCCAATGAATGTGTACAGGTTGGACTGAAGTTTGCGGCGGGTCAGTTGATGGCGTGACATTGCTGTGATATGCTGCCACTTGGTGGTGAATCTGAAACATACATTCAATGGCAACTGAGAAAGAGAGTACAATTTTCTATTTAGCTAATAACTGTCTGTCTTAAATTAAATTGTGTTTACAATGCTGTACAAATTATTTACTTTTATTGAGCTACTTTCAAAGACTATAAAAAGAGAGGGCGCTTGAAAGAGTCAGAAATGTAATAAGGCGCAACATTGTACAGCCCTTTAAAGAGTTGAGAAGTTGATCCTGTGATGGTGGAAGCAAATTATAAAAAAGACTGCATACATGCACGTTTATTAAACATGGATAAATCGAGCTGATATACACAAGTTCAAGTGGACACGTTTTCCCTTCTGTTAAAAGGGTTAAAGAATGTGTGCATCAATCAAAGCTGGAACTGATAAAGATCTACACTGCAGTCATTTCACCTGAGAGTTAATGTTGATTGTGATCTTTCCCACGGAAGATAAAAGTCAGATGTTAGTGGGTGTTGTGTTTATCTATGTATGTCTTTGTCCAGTGTCAGAGTGGGTCTCGGCTGCCCATTTGTCTTCTTAAAATTCATTCATAAAGCTATTCACAATTAAGTGAATCAAATCGATTTTTTTTAAATAGACATTAATTCAATGAAATTGTTAGAGTTATTTGAAACATGTGACTACAGCCAGATAAAACAGTTCAATGAGAAACCATGCCAGGTGAATTTCGGTTTTCCATGAAATACTTCTAATTAAATAAAATGGGGATGCAGTTTATGTATTTGATAGACATAGCCTTATTGTGCCCAGTGCATGTAGGGATAGGTTAAAAATCATTAACAGAGTGCGACACAAATAAATATACTCTGATCGCAGTCCCAAACAGGATTTTCATATTAACTGTATGAAATTAGGTAAGAAACAAATTACAGGAAATTGTATCCACTCATCTTTTATTAACTGAAGTAACTTGTGAATTCGCACAATTGTCAAAGTAATAATGGACTCTAATAAATTGTACTTTCAGTCAATGAGTTTTGTTAAATTGGGTTTGATCTGCTAATGGACGGTAAAATCAGAGTATTGATTTACATTTAAACTGGAGGCTCAGATGTTGTAGTAACACGTTGTAAACCACAAGACTTCCCTGGAGAAATACACAGAACAGTCCTACAAGTTGGAGACGTCACACGTTTTAGTATTTTTATTTTTATTTTAGTAAAGCAAATCCTCACTGAAGTCAAAAAACAACATGACAAATCTGACAACTAGAGACACAAGACAGGAAGTGACCTCAATGTGAGTTTAATGACGCGTTTAGGGCTGTGGGGAGAATCAGAATTTTGAAAACATATACAACAGAGTGGCGTTACAAGAGTTTCTATGGTGTAATGTTAACTGTCAAAGATCGTGCTAACTACAATATCCAACCAAACAGTTAATGTTACGTATATTGCTTGAATATACTCTGACAGTATTACTATCAATATATTGTTCAAAATATGATTAAATACCATACATTATCTGAGTTGTCACACTTTATTATTATTATTGTTATTATTAAAAGTAGTAGTAGTACTGGCAGAAACATTAACAATATTGTACTCTTACTTCTAATATTAATAATATTAAAATATAACAATACAGCAACAGCTACCGACTGACAAAATCACATATGCCTAATTATGTCATATATATGACATAATACTGTATCGCACTTTCAGGCAACACAGTCGTCCAATTTGAAATGTACGAGGATCAATGAACGCAACATAATTTCCTGTACAGAGGATATATCGTCGGTTCGAGTCAAAGCCAGTTAAATGTATTTCACGTCCAGGTATTTGCTTGACACTCGGTTAGAAAGTTGTTTCCTGCGCTATGGCGGAGTAACAGGCTTTTCAGACATGTTTGGGGAATACCCGGACGCGGCTCGACGACTTGGAAATCCTGCGGGCTCTACGAGCGAGGTACTGTTAGCACACAAGCTAAAGTGAAGCTAGCGGAGCGCTAACTTACAGTGGCTTATAATGCTGCTGCGCTGTTTTGTTTGTCGACTGTCACAGGGACTGAGACACTTCAGCTCCCCCCTGACTCACTGTCAACAACCGGGAAATGACTGTGGACACTTGTGGCCGACGAACCGAAACTAACATTATCCATCAACAAGTGGTCTTTTATATCTGTGTGTGTGTGTGTGTGTGTGTGTGTGTGTGTGTGTGTGTGTGTGTGTGTGTGTGTGTGTGTGTGTGTGTGTGTGTGTGTGTGTGTGTGTGTGTGTGTGTGTGTGTGTGTGTGTGTGTGTGTGTGTGTGTGTGTGTGTGTGTGTGTGTGTGTGTGTGTGTTTGTGTGAAACTGGTTAACAGATAGTCCAAACCATTCTCTCCAGCCTGAGAGTTTATAGCTTGAATAATTCATGACTGATGTGACCGAGCTGACGTTATCTCATCGCTCCGTAGATAAGGTTTGCTAATGTCAGGCGTTATATAACATCCATCTGTAATCTCTCTCTCTCTCTCCCCCCACCGGGCAGCAGATCTAACACTGTCCTATTTTCCCTCCATATCACTGCTTTTAACATGGATAGTACAGATTGTGTGTTTGTGTATGTGTGGGGGGTGTGTCTTCAACCCAGCAGGTCGGAGCAGATTTACTCTTCCTCATAAGAAGCTTATACACACATACACACACACGCACACACGCATACATGCACACACACATGTCGACATATTCAGACAGGGAATCACAATCTGTAGCATAGAGGGGACAAACAACTGAAAACAGAGAGTAGTTGAACCATGTATTGTGTGTGTCGTCTTGCTGACAACAACTTTTGAGGCTTTAAAACATGCACCATGTGAGTGGCTTAATAACTGGAGTGTGAATGAGATGGATAGAGACTTTATTGATCCCCAGGGAAATGTAGGCAAGCTTTGTGTCCCATGTGAGGGTTGTTGTGGAAACATGGTGCACAAACAACCCCATTTCCATAATTGCATTGTATGTGAATGTGTTATTGACACTGATCTGGAGCATAAGACTCTCCAGCAGAGCCTCTGCCATGTGGGAGGCAGCCCTACATAGATGATGATTGGCGTTGTTGGCTAGCTCGGGTCATAACAAGTCTTCAAGCTGCTGCATGACAGTTTTCTGTCACGGTGCAAAGCTACAAGCGCACTGGCAGCTGACACCCACAGTGGCCCAAAGGGAAAGTGTAACTGAAACTCTACCTGGAAGAATGGTGCAACCACAAGGTGTGTCATTCCTGTTTGTAAATCTTCCTGTCTGCAGTGCATCAAGCCAGTGTATATTTGGTTCAATCCCTTTTAAATTGATACCTTGACATTAACTCGCCACATCAGAGTGCTTAACAGTTCCCTCAGCGAGATGCTGCAAAAAACATGTCTCCACCCTGCTCTGTCTTAGTTGTTAATTGCATTATTTATCTGCACTTACCATCTCGGAGATATGCTGTTATTGTAGCTCAACTGAGTCTTGTCACATTAGGTCTGAGTGGTCTTTGTGGAACTCTTGGTTTGGAAGCGGTATTTCACCAAGGTTTTCGTTTCTTTTTTCCTCTGTTCAAGAATAAGATACAGGTGTAAGGGACACAAAATAACTTCAGAGGCAGTGTTGTCTAGTGCTGTGTATCAGACTTCTGTACACTGTTGGTTTTAAGTATCGAAAAGTTACATTTAATTTCTGGTCAGATTCCTTGTTCACATATCTGTAAATTGTAGCTCTTTGCTTGAACGATATTTTCCTGCACGTGTGGGCAGCTGTAGCATTATTAAAGGCAGAACTGCTCAACAACTGTTGGGAACAAGGTGAGCAGTGATTGTAATCTGTTCCCCATGTTGCATTCACTGGTGGTAGTCGAGACTGATGACATTTGTTTTTCTCTGGCAAAGGGAATGTGATAGTGATGAACCAGGGATGGATACATCATCATTGTTGCTAGAGAAATAAAGATATTATATTGGCACGGGTAAACACAATTCCAAAACACACCAAGCCTAAATGATCTCACAATTATGAAACACCACCAGATCTGAGCACCTCTGAGGGGACGTATTTTTCTTCCTTTACTTACTCTACAGCTACAGGCTGCAGAGACACAGCAGGACAAGGAGTACTGAAGCTGTTCTCAGCTCTACTTAAGATACATATTGTCATGCTGGGGTTGATGATTCTATGATATCCACCTACATTATAAACACAGCTTTCCCTGCCCTCACTTATGTGCTCACTCTCATTGTCAATCACAGCATGAACACTCATCCATCATCTTTTTTTTATCTGGTGAAAAGAGGAACCTGTCCCTTTCCTTCTGAACACCATGTAATTATGTGACTCTTTCATTATTCACCAGTTGAGGTGACACAGGCAGGAGGGCATGTAATATTTACAAGTTTAGTTTGACCTTCAAGAGTTACCAGCAATGTAAAAGGGATACTTCTCCTAAAAATTTAAATCCATATATTATCTACTCACCACTATGCAGATGGAGTGGTCGGTGAGGTTTTTGAGTTCACTAAACACTTTTGGAGATTCAGGTGTAAACAACGTTGCAGCCAAATCCTATACAATTGAAGTAAATGATGAGTCCATGGTATTCAACAATGAAGACATGAGGGTAGTGTTCAAGATTTGTACAATGTGTCTTGTTGACATTTCACTCAACACAGTTCAGTTTGATCATCTGTTGAACACAGATTGATAAATAGCACTTGCATTACAGAAATACTCAAAACAAATTTTAGTCAACTGTAAACCGTTTTCTGATGAGTGGTTGGGTGATTTTCATTCTCAAATGACTGAACCCGGCTCATCATCAACATCGCCCAAGTCTTCTTTAAATCTCACGTCTACTGACTTTAACCAGCAGTGAGAGGAGGATACATGAAAGCTAAACACATCCAATAAAGCACGTTTGCTAACTTTACTAAAAAAACCCTGCATGAGCTTCCACCTTGTTGATGTGAAGGATGTTTCATATGACTGGTGACATCAGGTTTTATACAACTCACAGAGATAAAAAAGATTCTTTCAGCGTAAGTTACATTGGTGCAGCAGCGTTGGTGCAGCTTCAGGTTTCTGGAGACTAAGTACAGCAGTTAGTCTGTATTTGCTGTGGTTCAATTACTGCAGTTTCTTGTATGAAACTAGCATCCCCACAGCCCGAGCAAGCAGCCCATTCAACCCATGCAGGTTCAGAACAGGCACTGCATTAGTTATTAAAATACATAAAAGTTGGCATTGCCTGATTGGTGTGTATGCAGGGAAGAGGTATGCTTTGCCACTGTAATGCTTTTATTTCAGATTGAAGCTGGGTGTAATAACCCTGGGAGTTGGGAGTTTGCAGAGATCACAAAAATATGTTTGAAGACTTTAATGATTTTCCACTTCTGACTGGTCCAGCAAATAAATTAGGCAGATGTCAATGAAACAGCTTCTGTACAAGCCCCAAAGAGCTGAGAGGAGGTCTTATCCAAAGTGAAAACACCTGTGTGGGTGTACCTCCAGTGTGCATGGCCTTTAATCTGTGCGTAGGATGTCATGGTGGAAAAGCTGCAAAGACTGCAGCAGAGACCCTCAACAGCATCAAAGAAAGTGCCAGATGTGGCCTTGTACCTTAGCAGAAAAGAAAATACAGTCAAACACAGGCGTAACAGGAAATCAGCTTCTTTTGAACTACGTTGTTTACAAGTCATTGTGTTGTCAGCAACCCACAAGCAAATGACAGAACACCAAAATATGGTTTACTGTTACTGAAGCATAATGAAAGCACTTCAAAAAAATTATTTACCTTGATTTGTTTGGAGGTGTTTTCTTGTAAGGGTTTTAGACAAAGACTGACAGTGCGACATACAATAATACTTCCTTTAGGCCTGTAAACGTAAGTTTCTGTTGTAATGTCTAATATTATGTTGGATGTGACATTTGTAGGAGCTGAAGTCATCATATTACAGTAAAAATGTGATAAGGGCTACAAAAAAATGTTTTATTGATTTCTTTACCAATTATTTTCTTTATTGACTAATACATCATAATAATAAAAAAGCCCATCACAATTTAACAAAGACCATGATGACACGCTTAAAATGCCTTTTATTGTCAGACAAACTGTTAATAAGACATTGACATTTGGTTTATTATCACTGAAGATAACCAGAAAATACCCCCATTTTTAAACAGCAATTTTAACCAGCAATTTTAAAAGTGAATTTAATTTAGCAATTTTTTCTTTAATATAACTAACTCATTTAGTTCTAATTGTGATTTTAACACTACAACTATGATACAAGTACTGTATGTCAGCTCTACAGCCCCATCGTAATGTGTGAATGACTTAACTTGGTGTAATTTTCTTATTCCTGAATTATTGGTTTAATGTGAACAAATTGACATGTTTAGATATGGTCATAGATCGAACCATAAGAGGGTCACACATAAGCCGTTATACTCACCCTGAACTGAATGGACAAGATCCCTATGCTTTCCTGCACACTCTAGCTTACCAAGGGACAAAGAAGCTGGACATTTACTTTAGGCATCAGAATTTTTCCCTGAAGGGAAAGTCAAGGAAGGTGTTTGGCTTCATCCAGATGTTAATAAAACACTCTATAGTTTATTCAACAGGATGTATGGTGACATTTTCACCCTGAAATGTGTGAAGCATGTGAGGAAGTTTTTTTTATAATAAAAGGTGCACATGGTCTTGTTAAACAGCCTCTTGTTCCATGGCTATTAAATAACCATTTACAGAAATTACACCTGATTTCTATTCATCTGTTTCCTATTGTTTTAGGTAGTTTTTTTTTTGCTTTTAAAAAATAATGGTAAAGATGACTAAATAGTCTTTGCATACGTCCTGAAGGTAAAATCTAGCCCTCTTTGTAATCTATATAGCAGAATGATAATAAGGCTGATGCCTACATTTATCATCTCTCTGTGTGCTGCTGTTCATTCACATGCTTGGTGTTGGAGCTTTCGCCCGTTCTTTGGTTGACTGATCAAACAAGGCAAATCATAAGAAGAACTAAATTGCAACATTTCATTCATCATGGCTTAATTGTCAGAATGAACTTAAGTGACTCATGGCAGTGTGTTGATATAAGGCTGATATATTTCCCTGAAGCTTTTGTAATTCAATATTGTTGTGCTGTGAGCAGCAATTTCTTGGTTAATGAGCCTAATGGTTTTTCTCCTCTTTCAAAGTGAGAGACATGGACAACTCTGTCACCCTGTGGCAGTTCCTACTCCAGCTCCTATTGGATTCCAGTAATGACCAACTCATCTGCTGGACCAATGAGGAAGGAGAGTTCAAGCTGCGGCAGGCAGAGGAGGTTGCCCGGCTGTGGGGTGCTCGAAAAAACAAGCCCAACATGAACTATGACAAACTGAGCAGGGCCCTCAGATACTACTACGACAAGGTAAACACACATCAACTCCTCTCTTCTGCAGTGGTTCTAGTTGACTGAAAGCAGCTGCCTTGTATTTGATGTGGCAGCTCAGTATTTAGTCTTCAGATTTTCTCAGGTCACTAGAACAGTACCTTTACATTGCCACTAAACTACATATCCTAAAATAAAGGCTGGTAGCCAATTAACAGCTGGGTCTCTGCCAAAGGCGCACCCGTCACAAACAAATAAAGGCTGGACCTCAAATACAGGCCAGGAAAAAACGAGGGGGACAAGCTATTATGTCTGTAGTGCAGTGATTTTCAACCAGGCGTGCGGGGGCTTTCTTTCCCTTGGACCGCGGGGCAGTGTCCGTCGGCGGTGCGGAAGGCGGGCCGTTGGAGGGGACCGGGTACGGAGGATGGCGGCGTCGACTCTGGACACGTGTCGGGCCCTTCTCGCGGATCACCTCAGAGACCGGATCACCTCTCATGCGACGGAGGGTTCCCAGCTGACTTAGAACTGGTGCGGACCATGGGAATCCCACCGTTTATTTAAAACAAAGCATCGCGAAGGCCCATGGTGGGTGGAGTGCTCTGAATGTCAAAGTGAAAAAATACAATGAAGCGCGGGTAAACGGCGGGAGTAACTGTTGGCACTAAAAAACAGGTAAATCTGAGGAGTGCTGTTTTAGACAGGGTAAAAATGTAATTTCATTGAGACCCCAAGGAACCATATCGACTTGTGGTAAAATGGGAATACTATGTCTCTGTTAAATAAAGTTTAGTTAAATCAAAGATTGTGTTGTAAATCTGATTAAATTTGTGCTCATTAAAAGATAATAATATAATAAGAGTAATAATGGGCTGAAATAATTTAAAATAGTGATTTTTAATACATCTGGAAACTGTTTTACTAACTTTATGTATTATATGTACTGTGTTAGACCATAGATTGTCATTTTGTTACATTTTGGTTGGTGGTGTGCCCCAGCATTTTGTAAATGTAAAAAATGTTCCGCGGCTCAAAAAAGATGTTTGTTTCTAAATCTTGGGGGAAAAGTCAGAAAGTTGTATTTGTTTAGTATTGTTATTGATGCTGCGGTTTCTTTATATCTTGTAGTTTTTCTTTTTCTAAATAACTGTCTTGTAAGCCTGTTCTAGGGTGGGCACATATTATGTATGAAAATAATAAAAAAAAAAATACCAATCTATCATTCCAGTAATATAACCCTCATATATTTAACACCTAAATTAATATTTCACCCAAATATGAAAATGTTATCATTATCTACTCACCACTATGCCGATGGAGGGGTGGGTGATCTCTAGATCAGTGGTTCTCAAAGTTGGGGGAGCGGACACTCTCCATGGGGGACGCAGTGTCACAGACCAAAAAAAAGAAGCTCCCTCAGTGGCGAAATGCTAGGGGCTGGACTGACACAAACAAATCAATTACTGTTTTGTTCCTGATCCACGAATCAAAAGAGGAGTGTTATCATTTGAATGCGAGTTGCACGTATGTTTCAGAGTATAAAAGTAACTGCAGGCATGGTCAGCGCTCACTCTCACTGAGACGACACCCTGCACAGTTTGTGCGATTGCTCTTGTTTCCTCTATAATTCAGATATTCATTGCTTAATAAACAGTCTTTTTAAAGACTCACTCCTTCCTTAGTAATACCTTCCTTAACTTGCAGCAGGCCTATTCGTAGCCTAATCTAAAGAGTAATTTGCTCCACAGTCTTTTTTAGAAAGCTCCTAGCCCGAAGAGCTAGCCTTCTAGCTAGCTAACTTCTTCCAACTGCAGCTAGCCCTTTTCTCCTTAACACCTACCTTTACATCTTCAATCATCCACCGTGTTGAAACAAATATAACACCAGCACTTGAATACTATTCTGTGCTGTCCCTGTCTACATTGTGTACTGATCGTTTTGTTAGGAACCATTGCCTAGCACAGCCTTATTCATTATTCGTGTGGAAGTCGCTCCCAGCCACACATACAAACACACTCACAAGACCACAACGTTACAATTAGAACTTTATTAACATCCCACACACTCTATCAGCAAACAAACACAACTATGGACAAGTTTCTGATAGGTAAAAGTCAGGCAACTGATGCGCCAGTTGCGAAGAAGCCTAAGCTTCGCAAATATGACGAGAGCTATTTGCAGTTTGGTTTCAGCGTCACTCAGCAACGTCCACAGTGTGTCTTGTGTGCCCAGGTGCTGGCAATTGACAGCAAGAAGCCATGCACATTGAAAAGGCACCTCAACACAGAACACCCCGACTTGAAAGAGAAGCCTGTGGACTTCTTCAAAAGGTAAACGTGATGGCCTCCAGCAACAACCATCCACCAACTCCAAGCATAGCACTGTCTCCAAGCTATCTTACGATCTATATATTGTGGCGTAGTTGAGGGTGACGGGGGGGGGGGGGGGGGCAACTACCCCTAACCAGCAAAAGTTTGAGAGCCCCTGCTCTAGATTGATGATAAAGTCTCTTTCCAATGAAATGCTTGAGGGCTTTTTAATCGAAACAATTTAAGGAAGTGATGTATTGACAGCGTAATGCAGTAACTAATGGGGCAAATGGAAGCTGAACAAAAAGATGTGTTATACTTATATGACCAATTATACTCATCAAACAGAGGGAATTAGAAAGACCTGCCTCTAATACAAATCTACCTTGAGGTAAATAAAGGAAATATCCAACTATAGTCAATAGTCAACTGTTGCCTGTGCTCTACATTGTCATTCCCACAAACAACCAGAATGGTAAAGGTCCATTGCTGAGTGACATGTGTAGAGAGGGAGAGTGGTGTCTGTCTCTCAGTCTGCTTGTGGTTTGACAGGAGCACTGCCTAACTCTGTGGGCGTTCTGGGCGGGGCTGCTTTGGTATGTGTGGCTGCAGTGTTAGTGGCTGCTGGTTTGGTACAGACAGGAAGGACAGAGTTGTCCCATCCGTCAGACTTTGCTGTGGTCTCCCCTTTTCTATGTTACTTCTAGTGCCTCCTGGGTAGACACATACTACATGATGGAAAGTCTTGTTTCTGCTCTCACCGTGTGCTTGCTTTCATATCCTTCTTTAAGTGATGTAGTTCTTTAGATATTTTATTTCTACCTAATAAGTCCACAGACGTCTCTCTGTCTGTATGTAGAATGCATATCTGGAGAACAGTTCATCTTATTGGCTTCACAGTTGGCATATGTATTGTAAATTGCCCAAGAAAATGAAGTACAGATTTTGGTGTGATTAGGACAGTCTTCCTTCCTTGTCTTTTTCTACGCCCTAGGATAAACTACAACAGTGGTTGGCTATGGTGTCAAACCAGGGGTCAAAATCGCAGCAATATAATTTTCACAACCATATCGGACAGATAGACATTCAAAGATCTCCGTCATGGCAGCAAAATAAATAGAATCACCTCCTCTTTAGCATGTTGTCTTGAAGGTAAAAGCACAGCATTCATTTTGTTGCTATCATGCTTTATACTGAGTAGAATTTCTCAACTGCAGATAAACGTATAACATAACATGTTTTCTGTGTCTTACAGAACATCATAAAGAAGGTGAATGGTCAGAAGTTTGTCTATCGCTTTGTGTCCTATCCTGAAATCCTGAAAGGAGATGTGGCTACCCGGATAGATGATGGGGATGTGGGTGGTGGGGGCATTCCACCCTTAACAAGAAGCGACAGCACCCAACAGGAGGGTGAGTCTGGTGACGGAGGACAGGAAGGAGGTAGCACAGGGGCTCTGGGCTCAAGCATCAAGCAGTCAAACCGTAACGACTATATACACTCAGGCCTGTACACGTCCTTCACACTCAACTCGCTACAAAATGGACGCCAGCTCTTCAAATCCATAAAAATGGAGAACCCAGCAGAGAAGATGGCAGACAAGAGGGGTCTCACTGCCACAGCCCAGAGCCAGCCACAACAGCCCACTGCTTTGCCGTCGGTCATCAAGTTTGGAAACACCCCTTCGAAACCAGCACTAGCATCGCCTCCTCAGGTTGCCATAGAGCCAATCATTGTGTCCAACCACTTCAATCCTCTGCAAGCTCCACCCCAGAAGGTCAAAGAAATCAGCTCACACTCCTCCCTGCCGCACCATTCTGTCTTCTTATTTGAACACATCCGCCCATCAGAACCAACATTCAACCTATCAGAACTGACTTCAGCCAGCCCATCCCCAAACTTAGTGCCTGACTCCTCTCAGGAACTGGTGATTGACAGCGACATCGAGTCTGGATCATCTCAGCCCAAAAATGCTAAGGCGGCAGAGCTGAGAGACGCTCAGGCACAGGAAAAGGCAAATATACATACAAACACATCACACGCAATTAATAAGTCCGCTTCTTATATGTTCCAACTCTGAAAGATTTTAAATTTCTTTGTGCGCTCTGCTTCACTGGTTTGAATTTCAGGCACCAATCAGATTTGAGCGACTTTTGACATTTGAATCTGATGACATTTTATTTCATTACCTTTAAAAGCTGACTCAGTTAAATTAAAATGCACCCATATATGAATGATGAAGCCAAATAAACTTTCAATAAATAAAAGCTTAGTCTGTAAATCACCATCAACGATCACCATCATCACATTTTAGCTCTTTGTTGGTCTCCACGAACTCCTGTGTAACAAATACTCACCAACTAGCCAATCATGTGGCAGCACTTCAGTGTATTAAACTGTTCAGATACAGTTCACAAGCTTCAATTGATGTCCACAAGTGTCATTGTGAGTGTGAGTGAACTCAGAATGGAGCCCAAAAAACAGCGCTTAGTAGATCTGCAGGCAGAATCACTAATTCCATATTAGTGTGGAGAATGATCAGATGACGGTAGCTGACAGGCTATAGTAACTTTGATAGCCAAATCTATGGTGAGCATTAAAGCATCTCACATGAGCAACAGGTCCATTCTTAAGGTCATTGGGTTTCCACAGCATCAATTTTGGAGCCCATTGGTTATTCGTCTGATGAAGAATTAGCCTCTGTGAGCAATAGCCAATATTTGGGGGCTTTTGGTGGAGACAGCAGATAGCACAGTCAAGTGATTATTCTGTTTAAGTTCATCACGACACACAAACCTTTGTCTTTCAAGGAGTCAAGCTGAGCACTTTTCATACAATGTAACACAAAGTGCTTTACATCAAACTGAGCAAAACAATATTAACAGATTTTGGATTTGTTGTTATTAATATCTTTTGATATATAAATAGTTGCTAAACTACGCAATTTTGTTCTTGTAGTCATTCAGCACCCCACCCAACAACCACTAACTCAGGAAAATAAAATAGGTTTCACTATTAACAAAATGAATAAATACAATTTCTGTTCTAACGCAATTAGTCCAGGGGATCATTCTTGTGTGTGTTCTATATTAAAATTGAACCTATTATGGCCTACTGTTTCTACTTATAAAATGTGTACACTGCTTACGGCACATGCTTTGCTAATGTATATCCACAGATATTTTATGAGTATGACAAGTGTCTCACTGTGTCCAGCAGGTGGACAGCGGCGCCGCTCTCTCTGGAGATGAGATCAGTTTTATGGATGCTGAAACCAGTTCATCCTCAGTGAGCAGCTCTACCACATTCAGCACTCAGAGTTTAGGAAAGACACGCAAGCCGCCGAAAATCCTGCAGATCAGTCCACCTGCTCTGCTGGTCACCGCGTCCGACTTCTCCCCCATGAACCTCTGCAGCCCCTCACTACCTACTGCATCTCTCACACCAGCAATGCTACAGGTGAGTGGGGTCTTTTTTCCTGAGGTTGTGAAGAGAATTTGACTTCAGGTCACACTTAAACAATAACCAAACACAGCAGCAAGAACATGAAGTGGTTGGACAGCTTAGTAAAGTGTGCAGACTGTTTGAAAGATGAAAACGTCTCAAGATGCCAGTTTGCAAGAGTGATGTGTGTCAAAACAGCACTTGAAAGCAACAGCAGAAAAGTAATTGTGAAACGCACACAAATATAAACAAACTCGATAAAAGATTGAAAAGCTGATTTGGTGAGCATTTGTTTTCAGGCTCATGAGAGATAGAATAACAGCGCCACGAAACCTGTCTGAACTAGATTGAACATGTTGATGATAAACGAAATGTGTTATGTGCATATAATTCTGTAGCTGAGAGCATGTAGCTTGATGCTGGTGCAGGGATAGGCAACCTATACTATCAAAAGAGACATTTTGCCCTCTCTTCCACCAAATAAAATAAGTCTTGAGCCACAAAACATATTTTATAACACAGCTTATAAAGTAGTGTATATATAGTTGTACTATACATATATAAAAACTATAGTTTAAAAGTAAAGAAAACTGTTGACATTTTATTGCTATTTTTACCGGTTACAACAAAGGAAAGCACCAAACTCTTATGAAGAGGAGAACAAAATACACTGGCATGTGTAGGCCTACTTTGAAATAAATTTAAAACAGAACTATGCAGGCCTATTTGAGTCGTATTTGTGGGAAATAAGAGCCCACATTGAAATAAGTAAAACATATATTTGCAGACATTTCTTTTTGGGGATTTATCCATGGTTAGACTACATTCACTGCAGAGGGGCTGAAGAGCCGCATGCGGATCCAGAGCCGCGGGTTGCCGACCCCTGTGCTAGTGAGACAATCAAATGACCCAATTTCTTCCTGCCACAGTATGTAAACACTTTTTATGTCAACAACATGGCAGCATCCATTCCACAGAACACCTGCTGTAGTCTGAATAATTTGTGAGAAGCATAACATATCGTCTTCAGTCCTGATTGTGACCCACTGCAATGTAAGGTCCTGCATTCGTATGGAAACAGCATAGTCATCGAAGAAGAGCGAGCTAAAAATTGTCCCGTGTAATCCTGCATTATTCAAAATGTTAAAAACAACAAAAGTATTTTTTTTATTATTATTTCAAAATACTAATTGGGGTTGCATGTGCTGTACATATAAAGTACAATGCAACATTTTGCTGTGCTCCGTCTTGCCATGGTGTATGACCTGTGACATCAAACTGTCTTTCACAACCTCACATTGGTAGCAGAGCTGTTTCGGTTTCAGTGAATGACTATGTTTTAACCTACATGTGAAATTATGATCATTAGTACCTGTTTGGTATAATTGGTTGATCATACACCTGACTATAATCCTACAAAATCCCAGACTTTGTGCAAGTGTACCTCTAAGAATTGATGCTGGTTTGAAGGCAAAGGGTAGTAAAACCAAATATTAAAAATAAAACAATTATTATTTATATTTTTCAAAGCATTCTTAGTTTACAGCATTTTTTCACACCTGCCTTAAACTTTTGCACAGCACTGTATAATTATTTCTATATCCAACAAAGCTCAGTGTTGACTCCTGAACTGATACTATCGTATCGTGACTGTTTTCCATGCCATTATGTGCACCTCCATGTATTGCGGTTAGACCTGTCACTTACTATAAACTTAGTAGAGTAAACTAAGACTGTAAGTAAATAGAAAAACACATCAGGGGACAAACTTCATTAGCCGATTAAATAACAGTCGAGAACTGGTTTTGCAGAGAGAACAGCATTTAATGTTTGTGACCAGTAGCTGGCAGCAGAGCTTCATTTATCGTTTGATGCTAGGGTGTTTGGACTAGTTTTGTTGTGCTTAATTTAATCCTGCTGATGCTGTTTATAGACCACATGACTGTTAGCTACTGTAAAAATGTCTATTAGATCTGCTGATTCCAAGAGTATATTATTCTGTCTCTTTGCAGTAGGTCAGCTTAAGTCATGAGATCCACAGCCAGTACAGCCAAGAGTTCCATTCTGATTTCTCTCTCTCCGTTAGAGACCAACTGAAAGCAGTGTCTCTTGGTCATATAGGAGGACTCTGTTGAGTTGCTTTCTTGATTATCAATACAAATTCATGTAGTTGAAGGTTTTTACTAGCGTGTAATTACTCTTTGACATGTCATTTACATGTCATTTTTTACATACTCTTGTGTTCAGTATCTTAACATGTGACCTAACCCTTCATTCACTAACCGAAAACAAATTATACAGAGTTAGTGACAATATGAAGTGTTTTAAGATTACACTGAAACCTGAAAAATACATGTCAATAAGGGATTATAGACCTAGTGCAATAGATGTGACAGCTAAAAAAACGAAATATTTACTCAAAGGCATGTGATTTGTTCTACTGATCAGGTGTGTGTATGTGGGGTGTGTGTGTGTGTGTGTGTGGGTGTGTCTGTGTGTCCGTGTGAGTGCTTATAGTAGTGTTGATAATTCTCATAGATGCTAGAGCCCAAGGGATTACCAAGTAAAATGTATGAACACTATGTAGACGATACTTAGAAAAATTTTGAATGTCTGGGCCCTCTACTGGTAATGGACACATCTCTCTATTGGAATTTCTCATTAGTTATTGTTGTTAAAAGGCAGCTACAATATCTATCTACTAATGTTTTTCTGTTTGTGGCTCACATATCTTGAGAACCAACTATCCTATTTTCTTCACCCTTGTGTACACGATATCTTAATAGACCTTGAATAAACAGGCGAGCAGTTCACTGAAGCAGCAGTGGTTGGGACGCAACAACGTAATAGACATTGTCTTACAGACAACATCGTTCATGACAACAGACACTGATACTTCAGTTTGGGGTTCCATGTGCTGAGTCGATCTTCACAGAACTTTGAACCAACAGGCAAACATTCCAAAGAGGCAGCTTAAGAAAGGGCGCTGCACTTCTATATGTAAATAGATCAAATTAGCCAGTATCAGCCATGGCTGCGTCTGTGTTCACGTTGTTATGAAAGTGACATGAGTCTTTATTGTATGTCTTCCTCCTCAGACTCCCACACTGTTGCTGACTCCCAGTCCTCTGCTGTCCAACATCCACTTCTGGAGCACGCTCAGTCCTGTAGCTCCACTCAGCCCAGCCACACGCCGCCAGGGAGGACACCTGTTCCAGTTTCCGTCGGTCCTCACCCCCCAGTTCCAGATCCCTGTATTCAGCACAGATGGGACCAACACGCCAGGCCCTATTTCACCAGACCCTCAAAAGACATAGAGTTCAACCGCCCAGGGATCACCATGTTTGGACCCAGACAGTTAAACTCCCCCCAACCCACCACTCCAGAACGCCATCCCACATCCAGGACACTAATTTGGGAGCTCCGTCATGACCTTTCCCCCTCACACTGGTGCTTTAAAGTTCACTACAATCGGCTGTGTGGAGGGAGGAGCTGAGGAATCCAGGTTTGATGGATGAAGGTAACACGTTCATAGCATTTAGCATTTACACCCTGAGGATGCCATACTGCACTCACACACACTTACATAGTATTTTTGTCTGGCTTGTTGGGATCCTCAGTCACGGCAGTTCAAAGGAGGGAGGAATTTCCATGGCAACTGTGTGCATGTGGATCGGACCGTCGTCAGCCACAAGCTGCTACAAGACCAGTCAAATTGCAGATAGCTCAACCTTTCCTTTAGAGCTCCGTTCTTATCTTGTGTAACAGTTACTGCCACAAAAAAAGCTCCCAACCAATTTTTTTCTCTGCTGACACTCTGCTCCTTTTGGTGCGCTGTCCTTATGCTCATGTACCTGGCATGTGAAACTAAAGATCTTTCATTTTCAACCTGAACTTCAATGTCAAGCCTTGCCTTCAGCTGCTCTGTATTGTTATAGCCATATCCAACTGGACTTTTACCTTGAATGTCTTATTGTGACGTGTGGCCATAGTCCGAGCTGAACCTTGAATCACACCTCTATGTAACTGTTCTATTGTGTGGATAAAGTAGAATAGCCCTGAAAGCCAGTGTGGCCTGGTCTGCCTCCAGCCAGAAAGCTTTCAATGACACAAAGTGAAGCCATAACCCTTTCTGAGTATCGACTCTGCAATTAGAAACTCAGAAACCCTGAACGTCTTACTGCTCTGATGTTGCTTTTTTAACTTAACCATTAATTGATAAAGGCAGACATAATTCACTTATCATGGTACAGATGATAGTTTCAAGTAATGAAAAAAACATGTAATGAAATGGTAAATTTCTAAGAAGACAGTAGTTTGACATGTTGAAAAATACAGTTGAGAGGTAAATGACAGGATTGTTCACAGCCATCATGTTTGACCAGGAAACATGTAGCTTCCTTAACTTAGCGTAGCACAAAAGCTGGATATTGGTAAATGACTAGTTAAGCTGAGTCTGAGAGTAACAAAACATTTTCTGCTCACCAATAAACACTGTTATTTGTGTGTTTTAATAAAAAATGTTAAAACACCACTTTTTATTGGGAGGCAAAGGGGCGGTGACTGTCCCTGATGTCTGATGCCTGGCAGCTACAAATCCTAATATTTACAAAATCCCAAGTGAAAAAACAACATGCTGTCTCCAGCTATACAGATACTTAGAGAATAGACAGACATGAGAGAGGTTTCAACCATTGTATCAAATTTTTGCTAATGCATGCTCAGTGTCTTTTACCTACATTCTGCTCTGGAAGCAGAAAGAATTGTTCCTCGTGAATCAAAATCACAGCAGACCTTGGAACCTTGTTCATTGTCCACAGGTCAGTTTCCTTTATTCTTGTAAATTAACGAGCTTTGACATTTTTATTGCTTGCCGTTTCAGTGCAGCTACTGAAACCCAGACTGAACCTCCTCATCTCAGTAGCTGGACTCTTTCACTTTAGCAAATCTGAACTACATTGACTTTTAATCACGAGGATGTAGAAATGTTATAGAACTTGCAAACACCTTCCTGTCCCCTAAATCTTTCTCGTCGAGATGATCAGCCATGAAAGGTCTGCACCTGTTTTCTACACGACTTTAAAGCCATAACTCTGAGACTCAGACTCACGAGGTATATCCCAACTTTCTATGCTATTTAACATGGATATTGTACATTACCCTTGTTTACACGAAACATAAAACACACAAGTGAGTGTGTTTACCCAAGTGTCACTTTCTAAACCCAGGGATGGATGACCAATGAATCTTTTTTTGGGGGGAGGGGGGGTTGAATTTGCTCACTTTTACTTAACCTACAGACATTATCCTCCCCCCCAACCTGCTGTCCATCAATGATACATGGTGCCTTACCACAGCCAAGCTCAAGTTTCCCTCCCCCAAGTGGAAGGAGTACAGATTTAACCGTAACAACAGCACTCCTGTTTGTTTTTATGCCATATCTCTGAGTATACCAAACCATAGGCCAGAGGAAGTTTGAAATAAAGTTCACCGCCACATTGCGTGTGCTGCAAGGTTTTAAGGTTGCCTCACTCGACATAGAGACGGCAGCGTGGGTTAATATGCACAGTACCTAGAACTGAACCTGGCATAATTTTAAGAGTTGGCAACCATTGTCTCTATCCAACCTGCTTATAAATCTTTGTGATAACAGACCTACTCAGAAAATATATAGAAATATATATATATATATAGGATAAAAACCTATATCATTTTTGTCTAATCTTTTATTTTCCTCTAAATCCAATAGAATTTAAGATTCATTTCTATTTTTGTAATGGCCAGATAGGTAGAAGTCTGCTATTTTGGTTTCTTTGATTTAATGTTCTCTCTGTGCATGTGTTTTTCAATATGTTGTTATCCTCTTGTGGAGGTGGGCAGCCGTGGCCCCGTTGTGGTGTTGGCTTTTATTTTTTATTAAAGGAAATCAAAGCCTTATGGGGAGAAATGTAAATCCATGTTTTTATATGTGATGTGTTTTGATATAGTGTTGATATTGTACATGCAGATGTTGTGATGAAACGTTTGCACTTAAAAATGTCGGGGTTCCTGTAGTATTGGATTCTGTGGCTTTTTCTATGACTCAGATTTAATGACATGTTGTGATGTTTGCTTATTGAGAAATGTATATTTTCCAGAAGGGAGGATACAGTTATGCACTTAGTATTTTATACCACAAAACAAGAGTTCAATCTAATCTTCTACAGCACATATCATGTAGTTTACTTCACCTTCATTGTAATTTGGCAGTACAATATTTATTTATTTGAATTTATATTTGAGCCAGATAGATTGCAGGGTTAGGGTTACTCTAAACCTAACCTTGCAATATAAGCAACCAAATCTATGTAACCCTACTATAAAATAGAGGGAAAAATAACCTTGAAGCCCATTTAAAAGTTACCCCCATCAAGACGTGTCATGAGCTTATTTGTTTGTTTGTATTTTCTGATGATGTTTTTCCTTCAGCTTATCTTGAATTGTAAAATCTTGTTTTAAAAAAAAGAAATGACATTGTTCTCACTTTGTTTTGTCCAGTTCTCTTATTTGTTGAAGCTTTTTTCAAATGTTTACAAGCTACTTGTCTTAAGTGGCGTATTGATGTCTGACAGGTTAAGAGGAAGTGTTTATAATGGAAGAGATAAGTGAGACCAGTAATAAAAGATCTCAAACTGACCACATCGCCTCCAGTCTTTCATTATCCTGTACACACTCTGTGTGTATGTGTGTGTGTGTAGACAGGTTTTCATCAAACATTGGAGAGTATCTACACATGATTTATATTTTGAGCAGATTGATCAAGAAAAATAGATCCCAAAAACACAATTCCTGGAAACAGTCAATCTAAAGTTTATGATGATCAGAAAATGATTCATTCATATGATAAGTAAGGTAAGGTAAGTGAAAAAATCATGTAATTCCTGGTACAAAAATGCATATTTTTTTAGGTTTCTCTACATCCTGTAGGACTCCAGACACAACCTGAAGCTTATATAGATATGGGTTTTATCATATCGTAAGATTGTACATTCATTATTTAGATGAATGATTTGGCGTCATAATGTATAAATTACATCATTTTGAAATGGCATTATAATAAATAAAGTCTGACTGCTACAGTTCACCACCAAGCACCCATGACACTGCTGTTAACCCAGACTGACACAAGTCATGTTTTAACAGTAAGAAAACGTTAACCTCCACATTTCATTCACACTTAAAAGTTAATAAACATTAAAGTGAATTCAGCTATTGCACATTCATAGAGCTGCTTTTTGATCATCTGGCTTGAAAGTAGAATTCTCTATCTCTAGTTTCAAAAGTGTTGAGCTGGAGGAGGACAGGCTGCAGTTCTGCGTATTGGTTCTGGAGGGATGCCAGTTTCCCTGAGACTGTTCTCCACACTGTGTCCCCTGGTCCCGGACGGAGCCTCAGATCACGAGCCTTCTGTCGGTGGCTTCTCTTTCATGTTCATGTTTGCAGATGATTCTGACCAAAAAAAACATGTTGATGTGTTGATTATTTGAATACTGACATCATGCAGGCTGATGCTGCTGCAGTTCAACCACAAGCCAAACATCCTGAGGCTGGTTGCACCAACAAAACTACGCCCGGTCTTAGCCATGCACATTCATGTCTACTGCTACTGCTACTGTATAGAAGAGTTTCTGATTAGAAAACCTACAGTCAGCACCAAGACACAGTGACTGCTAGGTGGTCCGATAACAAATAAGAAGAAGCAGTCACTTTGGATCAGAGGTATGTACAGCTGTACTATCAAAACACCATGACTGAGTGTTTACTTGAATCCAGTATGGACATATTAGTTTGGCAGCTTTTGTCCTGTTAAGTTTTCCAGTCTTGATGGAGCTTGATGAAAAAAATCTGGCATATTTTGCAGCGCCCTCATCATTCAAAGGGACCTTGGCAGTGGTATGTGCTCTATTGTGCGATTGTGGCAATATTTTTCACAATCTTAGCTTCTATTTTGGAAATTTGACTGTTGGGATGATAAGATGATTTGCAGCATATGTGTTTGGTTCACAGTGTCCCCATTGACGAACATGACCTAGCAGCCCTCTGCTACCAAAATGTTATTGAGGATCAAACCAGAGACCTTAAAGAGCTTCAGTTCAACCTGCTCTGGACAATCTCCGTGGTCATTATCACAACATTTCAGAAAAATAAAATGTTTAAACTCTAAATGTACAGCTTATAAAACCTTAACTCTTTGTTTGAAATTGTATTCTCAAACAAAGTCCAGAGAGTTGTCGGAGTTTCCGTCCTCAGGTGTGTGTGTACCTGGGCTGCGGTTTCTGTAGATGGACTGGACATAGATGAGCAGCAGGAAAAGGCAGAAGCCGATGATGGAGGATATTGTACCACACAACAGGAAAGCGTAGCTGCCGTGACTTTGGATCATCTGAAGTGAGAAGGTACATGCGCGCGCGTGCACACACACACACACACACACACACACACACACACACACACACACACACACACACACACACACACACACACACACACACACACACACACACACACACACACACACACACACACACACACACACACACACACACACACACACACACACACACACACACACACACACACACACGATCAGTAGAACAAATCACACGCCTTTGAGTAAATATTTAATTCTGGATAATTTGTTTTTCCATACACTCTATTTGTTGGTATCAAATATGCATTAGTGGCATAAAAACCTGTTCCAAAGTAATGAGGAAGCACTGTGTTGATGTTATCATTACTTAGAACGATAGGATTGTGTTCACAAAGACCCGTTAGAGACTTCTTACCGATCCTACGATCAACTGCAGCATCATCTCTCCTGTGCTGGCGCTGGTCACAAGGACGGTTGTGACACAACCTGGGTGAGAAACAAAGTGGGTTGGGTTAAAGAGGACTGAAAAACACGTAGTCACCGTTAAATAATAAGGAAATACAACATAAATGATCAAATAATAAAAAAAATTATTTCATATTTCAAAAAATGAAATAACACCCAAATACATAAAAGTGTAATGTAATCAAACGAAATAATCAGATGATGGATTGGGGTGAGTTGATGCCCCAAGTAAAGGAGTCTAAGTACCTTAGGGCGAGATGGACAGGCGGGTCGGCGCAGCGTCACTAGTGAGGCAGGAACTGTACCGGTTCTTAACAGTAATGCAGCCTTGAATTAACCGGTTAATTTACGTTCTGATCCTCACATGTGGTCACGAGCTCTGGGTAGTGACTGAAAGAATGAGGTTGCTAACAAAAGCAGCCGGAATTAGTTTTCACCGGTGGGTGGCTGGGCTCAGCCTCGAGGTTGGGGTGTGGAGTTCAGGCATCAGGAGGAAGCTCTGACATGTAGTGCTGCTCCAGGCATCTAGTCAGGATGCCTCCTGGGAACCTTCCTTTAGAGCCGTGGTCACCAACCTTTTCAAGCGCAAGATCACTTTTAACTTCCAACCGTAAGCCATGATCTACCACCCTCTTAGGAGGGTAATATTTATTATTTTTAGCAATTTCTGGTGAAGGCTGAATGTACAAGAAATAAATATACACAAAGAGAGGCTGTTGTGCAACTTTTTCTATTCAATGCACAATATAAAAATTAATATCGATTCATATTTACAATGCACAATATGTAGCTTCTCAGGTCCACATCATGTTTTACAGAGGAGCACAATGGCTTTGCAAAGAGGGTTTGATTTGAATATGGCCACAAATATGATTATTGCCTTGTATAAAGGGTTAGGGTTAGGGTTAGGGTACTCAAGTCCCTTGTACTCAAATTAATACCAGTACAACACAGAATGAAGCCGTGCATCTTCCGCTCTGGAAAATTTTTCACAATAAAAAAACCTTTTTAAACAAGGGAACGGATTCCATCAAAAGAAACGCTGGAGTGCTTTTATTTAAAAAAGGCATACAGAAAGCACTGCAACTATTTGTTTGTGAAATAATTCATCAGATAAACAATAAAACTCAGGGTTCTCTGTTTATTCTGCTGTGAACCAAGATGTTTAACTGTCTATAACACAAATGTATTTACAACCCTTTCCGAACCCATTTCAAGCAAAAGCACTCCAGCGTTTCACTTACTAAATCCACCCATTTGTTCAAACGGGGCTTTGATTTTTTTCGACAGACCAAAAGATGCACATCTTCATACCGTAGAGTCCTGCCATTTACTTTAGTCCATAAACCGACTTGTTCTTGAAGGAAATGCAGGAGATAAACCTGCAACTCCACCACCAGTAGCGCACACACAATGCGTGTGACCAACAGACAACCGACACAAATCTAATCTTCTGCCCGACGACAGCCAGTGAGTTTGGGGATATCCACAGTGAAGACTGGGAGATCAACCGGTAGATCGCGATCGACTGGTTGGCGACCACTGCTTAAGAGGTTTCTAACCTACAAAATTGATAATGATGTTGGGTGTTATGTTGTGCGTCCAAACTTGTGTATGTGTTCTTTTTTACCTTTGTAGTCCATGATGTCCTCTGTAAAAGCAAGCATGGAGGGAAACACGCTGCTGATGCACAGTCCCAACACACAAGTACAGATGAAGAGAAACACACAGCTTGTGTAGAAGATCATCAACAGGCACTGTACCAGTATGACTCCCACCTGCAAGATGAACAGACAGACGAGAGTGAGCCAATGACCATGAACAAAAAGACTGAGTCAACAAAATCTGCCAAAACCTGAGTTCATAGTGTCACCAAAGAGGTGAAGAGGGGAAGGTGAGTTTCCCTAAGATACCTGCTATATGGGGTCTGAGGAAACCCACATGAATGAAGAGAGCTTTCACATCATAAAGACAGAATAACTTCAGGTTGAATCACAGTCTAGCATCTGCTGAGACCTGAAGTTTAACCATTGGAGTGTAATGTTCAACCAACTGAACTATTTTGGCATGCTAAACTGTAGTTATGGAGACTACACAGTGCCAATCAATATTTTAGTAAGTTAAGTGAGTAAGTTTTTTGACATTCTGTTTGAATACTCACAACCCTAGACAACAATGTCATATGTATGGAGAGCTCATCATCTATCAAAGTCCAAGGTTGAATCAGGGTCCTTCCATTTTCCCAACTGAACTGAGGCTAGACTGTGCAAAACACAGAAACTTTTTAGCAAATATATCCCAAAACTTGAAAGCACTTCTGAAATGTTTGTATCGCTTGAAATTGAAAAAGACATCTGGTTGGCTGTAGAAACCAAGGAATGGACCGAGGACCTTTAGATCTTCAGGCTAACGATCTTGAAATTGAATTATTTCAAGAGGCTAAACCTAAGGTAAGGAGGCTATTGCAGTGCACAACACAGAAACTGTTTTAGCAACGATAATACCAAAACTTTGAACAATATCACAAGAACTGAATTACTATGTGTACTAGTTATCTGAACCCACAAGCTCCCAAAAGCAGGAGCCAGACTGGTGGCTATTTTACCAGACCAAAATCCCTCCTGAGATGTGCGCAAACCTGGTGATCAGCTACAAGAGACATCTGACCTCTATGCTTGCCAACAACAGTTTCTCCAGCAAGTAGTAAGTCAGGTTTTGCTAGGGGATCAAATACTTATTTCACATAATCAAATGCAAATCAATTTATAACTTTTATATATTGTGATTTTCTGGATATATATATATATATATTCTGTCTCTCACTTTTACAATAAATCTACCATTACAATTATAGACTGTTCATTTCTTAGTCAGAGGGCAAACTTACTAAATCGGCAAGGGATCAAATACTTATTTCCTTCACTGAATATGACTACTTCTCTTCTGCCGGCTGGAGAGTTTACACTATACAATGTCACAAATACTGTAAATCTCCAATACTTTACAATTCTTTGACAGATTTACTTTATTTTTAAATTGAGAAATATTACACATGTTTTTTCAGACTAAACAAGTGGTTTAGAACATTTTCTACTTCTGAAAAAGCGATTTCGATTTTTCAAATATCCGAGTTGCTTTTAAGCTCTCTAATGCTTTAATGATCCAACATCTCAACACAAATCAAAGAGAAAAACAAGCTCTGTATATAACACAGTTTAAAACGAATTTTGCTCTAGCTCAACCTGCTGCTTGCACAACTACCTCAGTATAAATTATCTAATGGTGTCATAGAGCTTAATAAAATAATATAATAATCAGTCAACAAGTTATTTTACATAAAAACTTTAAACATAGTTAACTAGCCTGTATCTGACGTTGTCAGGAGAGTTTCAGCCCAGAAACCATAGCAAAATGGCCAATTTGTTTTGGGATTTAATGTGCCACTAGGTCAGTGTAAACAGGAAGCAGATTGTCTCCTCAGCATACTTAAAATTATGTAAAGTAACTAGGACATTTGTCTTGCTTGGACTGACAATGAAGTAGAGTTTTTACAGACAGTGAAATAAGCAAAGCTCATTTTAAAAAGACCCAATCAGGTTGTTGTGTTGTCAAGGTCTCGAAATCTCTCGAAATCTCTCGATTTGTGTGGATGCCAGGTGTGAATTTAGTAAAATTAGCACATTGAAACAAAAAATATATTACTCTAGACAAAGCCATAGAGCTGCACTTGGGCTTGGATCTAAAACAAATGTTACCAATAGGTGTGACTGGGTCCTTAGAGGGCTGAAGATGTCAAAGCAGTTTAGTTTGGTCTTCAGTTCTTGCTATTTTACAATATACTTACTGTACTTAGGAAATAATTAATTATTTGAATAGTTTGAGTTATGTTTGATGTCTGCGTGTTGATCTTTTTTCTCACTGGACTGTAATTTCCAGTCTAGACTTTAAGTGGGATTTGTCTTTTCGATGTGCATTCATACCAGACTGAAGGTGAGCAGCGTGGGTGCTTTGTATTTGTAGGACAGGTAGATGAAAGCCAGTCTTCCTGCTGTGATGGAGGCCCAAAATACACTGTTCAGATAGCCAGCAGTCTTATGGCCCATCAGCAGAGGAGAGGAGATGGCATAGGTGTAGATGAAACCAGCGTATGAGCCCTGCATGCCAAGAAACACAGATAATTTACACAGAGAGGTCAACAAAATGATTCAGGAACCCTAGTTGATAAGGGTCGAAGCCAAAATCAACTCAAAGAAAAGCAACATTCTGTTGGTTGATGCAAACAAAAGTATAAATTCTGCAGCAAACATTTTGTGTCATCTCCTGCCTCTTTCAAGCTTCACCCAAACACGACTCTGTGCCTCAACCTAAATGCAGTCTTTCCGGCAGGTGAGGGTGGAACTGATGTTCTGGCTTCCAGCTTCCACCCCCCACTTCCAGCTTCCACCCCAACTTCAGGCCGGTAGCCTTGACCTCTCACCTGAATAAATCCATGAAAAGGATTATACTCCAGCACCTACGCCCTCTGGTGAGCACTGAGCTGGACCCCCTACAGTTTGCGTATCGGCCAGGCATTGGTGTGGATGACGCATCATCTAACTCCTTCACATATCCCTTGAGCACCTGGAGAACACCGGCAGCACTGTGAGACTTATGTGCTTTGAATTCTCCAGTGCTTTCAACACAATCCAGCCATCACTGCAGGAAGGTGCTGGAGTGGACTGCCATCTGGCTGCATGGACCATCAAATACCTCACCGACAGACCCCAGTATGTGAGGCTTTTTGACTGTGTGTCAGATGTAGCAGTTTGCAGCACATGAGCCTCTCAAGGGACAGTGCTTTCTGCTTTCCTGTTTGCCATATTTACATCAGACTTGGGACAGAACACAGACAGCTGTCATATCTAGACATTCTCTGATGACACAGTCATAGAGCCAGGAGACTGAGGTCCTTTGGAGGGTACAGGACACTATTAAGGACCGGTCGGTCTTGGACTGCCCTCTTGATCCCACTAAGGAGGTGGGTGAGAGGAGGATGCAAAGTTAAATTCAATCATGGACAACACCTCTCCCCCCTACATCATACCGTGGGAGCCCTTAGCAGCTCATTCAGCAGCGGACTGCTTGACCTGCGGTTAAAAAAGAACCCTTCCACAGATCCTTCATGTTTAGTTACAATATCTTGCACAGTTTTTTCTTTTGCATAATTGATTGTACTATTTTGCAGTACTTTTAAGTTTATTTTATGTAAAACTGTCTCACTCTTATGTACAAAAGATTCTTTACTTGCCAGGTACTAATCACCCTGTGTGTCGTACAAATCATCCATTTTTTATTTTAGATTAAGATTTTAGAGCCTCATTCTGTCCTTCCTGCTGTAACAAGTGTATTTCCCTGATGTGTGGATAAATAAAGTTCTATCCTCATGTCTCACAGTTCCCATGCATCCCCCTACAGCCTCACAGTTTGAGACATCCTGGCACAGACGTTTCATGTGTTGAATATCCAATATGTGTTATGTTGGAGGGAACACTGACTATGATCCCATCGGTGATGAAGAGGATGGCTCCGCCTAGAGCATGTAGGATGAAGAAAGTAGTAGGGCGGCCCCGGAGTGTGGCAGGGTTGCAGCAACCACACCAGCTCAAGTGTCCTGGAGGAATAGGGATATAAAGAGATTTGTCACTTCATTTGAATAGCTTGGCGACAAGCACACACACACAAATACATCTATCCATTACCTTGGCCACTTTCCTGGGTGGGACTCGTGTCAGGCAGCGACTCCTTATCCAGCAGACGTGGACCCTTGTTGAAGCACGGCAGCAATCTCTCGTGGTACATAAGAGCAAGCACTACTGCAGGCACAGGGAGCTGGCAGAACACACAAGGAATCTCTTGTTGACTAACTGAACAGTCACCACTTCCTGTCAGTTGATTCCGTTCGTGAACCTCCTCTCATACTAGTTGAGTCCACTTGGTCTCATCCTGCTCTCTGCTTGGAGCAGCTCCAGTTCAAAAAGAATAGCACAGGTCGGTCTCTGGAGACTTGCACACTGTAACAGGTTTCTGTTTTTATAGCATTATTACTGTATAATCGACACATGCCTACTGCAGAACCAGTACATAGCATGTTGCTGTAAAACTGCAAAGCATCGTGGGAAAAGAGCTCACTGACAACATTCTTCACTTTCTTCCGCATTTGACTTCAGCAAGTTAACCAAGATCAACTTTTACTTCATTCTTCACAATTTTAATTTGCCCGTGCCTTAGAGGCACTCTAGACTGTAGATGGAAATGTAATGATCGAAGGTGAGGCTGTTTGTCCTCTCTGTAACCTGTAACTCTGTGTGTTCACCGGTTCACCTGCAGCAGCAGAGGAGGCACCACAGACGAATGGAGCATGGTCAAGTGTTCAACCTTGTCTGATTGCGTGTGTGAGGTACACGCAATTTTTATCCAAACAAATTGTGTGTAATGGCAAATTTGTTCAAAGTAGATTTGGGGAAAAACTGACAGCCCTGGTAGAACAGACTCTGGACCTTATGTGTTATCTTTCCTCTTAGGCAAATCACACGGTTTCAACCGGCTCAACCTAAGTCCCTTTCATCATCCTATTAAAAAAGCAGTAGACCATTGAGTCAATATTTTAGAAAGAATCCGATGGTGAGCATCTTATATAACTCCTAGTCAACATCACTCATGTGTCTCATGTATTAGTGTCCTGAACTCACATTGATAAGAGCCATGATCCAGAAAGCATAAGACACCCTGGTGACGACGACACCCTCAGTGTACAGAGGATACTGGGAGATGTTGTGCAGTGTTGTTGCATGGCCAGAGAGGCTGCTGCGGAGGTGCTCAAGGTCCGACGAGGAGGACGAGTTGGGGGTCCAGTTGGTCGCATGAACACAGTTGTCATCTGCCAGGAATGGGTCAGCCACCAGGGGACTGACCAGTGCTCCCAGGCCAATGAAGAAATGCAAAGCCTGTGGAAGGAGATGCCAAGATCCAAGGATTGACTTAGAGGGCTGCCCAAAGGTTTGCACCTTCCACAGTTAATATTAAATTTGTCCAACTTTTCAAAGTCATGATATAAAAAGTAACCATGCATTATCGTGTGAAGAATCGGTTTAGCAAAATTTAATCTGTACACAGAGGCAAAGCGTCAGTGGATTTAACTTGGAGGCAGAGAGTTCCCTTTACATCTTCTCACTCCTATTCATTCCCTTTGGTGTGACGTCAACAAGTCAGTGCCTAATTTAAGATGTTGAAGTCATCAAATGTGTGTTGAGGCTTGCTCGTCATTGTTATATTGAAGAACGAAGAACCCTATGTTTATTTTTAGTAGTAAAAGTATTTTATGTTATATTGCACTGCCTGTCCCTGCTGTCACAATTCTAGTGGTATATTTACATGTGTGTGTGCACAAGGGCTTAATTTTGTATTGGTCCGAATACAATACAGTCAGCATGCCATCTTCAGCCTCAACTCATGAAAATAAACCAAGAACAGACACAAACACACAGACGTTCACACCCGTCCTCTCCCCTCCCCCTCCTCCTCTGACCTGCAGGAAGACGGCCGAGTCCTTCTGATACAGCTTCACCAGCTGTCGGTTGGCGATGGTGTCAATCACCCCCATGGCTTTGCCAGCAAGCGCCATGGTGATGGCCAACAGCACCACGTGGTGACATAACGGTATGATGGCAAACACAATCGAGATGATGAGCGTTGAGGACAAGAGAGCAGCCAGGGAGGACAGTAGTCTGGAGAAGAAACAACAGCCACAGCTTTAATCTTCATGTTAAGTCTATAGAGAATAACAACAGATTCATTGCAAATATATAATAATTATTTTTAAATGACCCCATAGTCATCATATTATAACCTTGTTGTTATTTAAGTGACTCAGCCCAGGCCAGAGTGATTTCAGGCTTTATCTTGTTATTGCAGTGAAGTCACCTTGATGCTCTGCTACTGCTCTAACTTGTATATACCCAGTATAGACACGTTATCTTCACCTTGTATTCCCCATTCTTTCCTGCCAACTTGCCAACTTTAACCTTGTCCTACATAACTTTTAGTTTGCTCACAAGACTGTTCAGCCTGTGATGACGGCTTGCAATACAGATTAGTCCGTAATCATCACAGGATAAAAATCCTCGGTAAGCATGTGAACATGATGAACGCTGAGGTTTTATGTAATGTTTTCAATGTTAGGTAATCTTTCTGTAATCTCTCTCCTTGCTGTCTTTACCAAAGTTCTTTCCCAAGATTTAAAAAAACAATAGCTACATAAACGTTCATGGATATTTACGCGCCAACAACCAGAAGTTTAATTCTTGTCACTGCATTGCACAGAAAAACTGTTTGGTCAGGGTCTAGACGAAGAAGATGATGAAGAAGAAGAAGATGATGTGCCCCTTGTGTTGCAACGCCCCTGCACTTAATCAACTATTCTATAACTGTCATTAGCTACTAAGTTACTAAGATTTGAGCAGGGATTTGAATATGATACACGAAGAAGAACCCTTCTGTGAAATAAAGTTTTTTTTAAACAGCACTCTAATCATCCACCTCACACACTCACATTTACACCTCAGGTCACGGTTGAGTCGCGGTTGAGTGGCTGCTCAGTGTGAGGTTCAGCACAGACCGGAAACAACCGTCTGTACTTTGAATGTTAAGTATTTGCCAGTCAAATCAAGAATTCAGTCTAGCGAAAGTCTCAATGAAGGATGATGTGGTCAATGAAATGTTCAACATCCGGACACTTTATCAGTCACTTAAATTATTCAGCCTCAATGGCAGGACTGTCGACTCAAGGCAGTCAAGATCAAATTGAATTAAATTCACATTCCTCATATTTGTGAGGACGTGACCTGGATGTCCTGAATGGAGGCAAATCTGACAAAGCGTGAGGGTACACTTTTAAATTCAGATACTAACCGATACTAAGGGGTTGAAAAGTTATAAAAGCAAATTTTGTATACAAGGCAAAAGGCCTTGAAGACCAACACCCCAGTCTGACACATTTTTAGAGGTCAGTAAAGCTCCTGTTTCAACAACATTGAAATATTTTACAGTTATTACAAACGTTAACCTGCCTCCGGCACTCCTTATCATTAGCCGTATAACTCCTTGCAGTTAGTTGATAGACATCTGATCATTAAGCTAGCTTTTTAATGTGGGAGTTGAACAGACAACGTTATCAGTCCTGTCCATACTCAGGTTTAAATATAGAAACAGTCATTATATTAGAGTTGTTGCGAATTTATTTCTTTTTGTACCTTTTGCCATGTTCACCATGACTTTATGATAGAAAACAACATGGTGTGGATCACTCCCATCACGTCCCCCTAACCACACTCACGTTTTCTTGAAGAGTCCTCCCACGCCGGAGCCCACCAGCAGGAAGAGCTGCTGGGAGAAGAAGACCCAGGTGATCTGCTGCAGGGTGGACTGGGTCTGACACCGCAGGTCCAGGATGGTGGGCCCCAGGAAGGCGATGCACAGGCCGAAGCTGAAGAACACGCTCCAGTAGGTGAGAGTCTGCCTCCAGTGACGCTTGAACAGCGAGCAGATGCGCTCGTCCAGCAGCTTCATGTCGGTCCTGAGACGAGCTGCACACAGCCTCACGGCCACGCGTCTACACTGAGTCCAAAGGAAGTATCAGCGGAGAAAGTAAACAATCACTTAAACACATTTGCCAGGCGTGCCGGTTATCTACTGTTGACATGGTGGTGGCGCTGATTGGTTGATGTCCCCAAGGTCCCGCCCTGCTTTGGACGGGAGTCTGTTTCTCTCTGAGAGATGTGATATAAATCAGACAAATAAATCAATATAATAATAATAATAACTTGAAATGCTACTGGAAACTGCTTGCACACAAAAAGGACGTTTGGTTTAGGGCAGTAACATGAGTACCTGACATAAGATACATTTACACATCAATCTTTGTCTCATACTTTTTAACACGAACATTTTGATATAGAGAATATGATATATATTTTTAATATTAATAAAGCTATTATGTATTGAAGGCCATGTATAAAATCCTTGTGACCTTGTTCCCTTTCCCAGCACTCAAATTTTTTTTTTTTAGCATATGTAATCATAAAAAGTTTCATTCATAATCATCTTATTCACATGTGCTTTGGTTCTTATTTTATTAACTTAATTAATTTGAATAGTAACATGAAATACAGAAACGGTTTTATGTATTGATTATCTTTTGAAAATAAAGTCTTGCAACAAAATGGAATGAAACAAATTCAGTTGAGTTACTTTGGTTGTAGCAACTATCTATCTTTCAAAGTAAACGACGTCTGGTGATTAAAATGCAGTTGTCCAATAGCACCATCTTCTGTTGCTCCAAGTTATTGTACATTCGCATATGCACTGTATCCTCCAACATGTATATCATATCCTCTCATAATGTTAAAATGAACTATGAAAGAAGAAGACTTTGAACGGGTGAGTGTTCGAGAGTTTTAATAGCTTATATATTGATTAATTAATCAATTATTCATCAATTGTATGCCTGTTGGCAGTCACAGTACATTCAATTTATCATTTTAGAACAGTGTAGACAAAACACACAAAATATCACATCTTATACAAAATCTAAACTTATCTTTTATAAAACATTTAGACATAATCTGTTTTTTTTTTATTTCATTTTAAATACAGGGCTCTATTGTTTTTTTATTACAGCATAAAACTCACTGAGAAAGATGAAAACAGCTGTTAAAATACATATATATTATTTCTTTGTCATTACAGTATTTAAAATAGCTTCATTTACCACAACTATAACACAAAGTAATACTTCTGCCACTGAGGGAAGAAAGGGGAGGTTCGGAAGTGTAACAATCCACAGAGCGTCTCTCTGAAATCCCTGGAGCTTTGCCCTGAATTCCCCTCTTCTTGTTCCCACCACCTTTACTTGAGCTGACTAACAGGTGATCAGAGGGTTGGAGGGTCACAACATTATTCTTCCATCAGCGTCATTCATGTTTAGAGGTAGGAAAACTTTCAGCAACCCTTTAACACTCTTATTGGAATTTGTCTCTTCACACAAGCAAACATAACACAGCCCGACCTGCACATGCCGCTGGATTGCTTTTGGGGTTCAGCGCTTGGTTTAAGGCCCCTGAACACACCCTCCTTTTGAGGCTCAAACCAACAACTCCCTGGCCCCTTTGGTACAAAGATCCCACTATATTGCTGTTAAAACATCCCTCACTACATGCTTCCTTACACTGAAGCAAATAAAGCCGACATACTGCCACCCTGGATTAGATAGTGTTCTGTATTCAGAGGACATGTTCCCAGAATGCCTGCTTTCAGCTTTATAAAGATTACATTCAGTGTCAACCTCCACTTCCAGATAGAAGGTGGAACATTTCTGCTTTAAAGAGGATGTGTAAAAGGGGCTCCTGATTATTAGCTTCTCTATCGCTGGCTTGCCTGGACAATCTCAAATATCATAATTTTTGCCCCTGCTTGGTAACCTCTTTACATTTTGTTAAACAAATAATCCTGGAATGCCTAATCATAGCTGACTGCTGTCAAGTTGCTGCAAATTTCTTAAAGACGTTTTGCCTCTAATCTAAACGGCTTCCTCAGGTCCGAGGGATGGTTGAGTCAAGGATTCAAACCTCATAGGGTCGTTCGTACGATCGTCCTTGAGACATGTAAAAGTTATCAAGCTGTTGGGAAAGTTTGTGCATCTCCTCTGTGTGTGTAAACTGTCCATAACAAATAATGTGTACACACTTGCATTACCTACATTATATTCTTGAGCACTGTGGAAGTCTCCACAGCAGTACACAGGAAGGGTTCTCTAGAAGACTAAAGCAGGGGAACCAGGATGTGGTGGTTCTTAAACTCTTACTCTTACTTTTAAAACAGCTATGCCTTGGAAGAAGTGATAGTGTCAGGAGTGCAAATCATCCCTAGCAATTCAACAGACCGCAGACCACAATGCTTGGAATTTTGGAGGCATGAGTCAGGTTGGAAATCCTGTAATTTCAGAGTTTTGTATATTTGCAAGGAAACTGTTTGATGTAACCTGCCAAAATCTGTTTTGGGAAAGATGAGGGGGTTCCAATAACAATTTTAGTGGGAAAGTGGGAACGTTAGCGGGGTTGGAACTTCTCTTTCATACTATATTGTTTAAATGCTCTCAACTATTTCTTGATTTGAGAAACTGATAATAGATTTGCACCCATATGTCCACAGCACTCCTAGGAAGAGAGGCTGTCAAGAAGCAGTCTGCAAATGTATGTTATCTCCATACTTCAACCATTCATCACACCTCGCCTCTATCAATGCTGTTCATCTCATCATCCCATGTTTGTTCTGCGGTCATTTACCAAAACTTTGAACCCTTTTGGCCTCTGATATGATCAGATAATATGTTACAGAAAAAAATATTCTCAAATATAATATTTGTTCCTGATAACCTGGCCCTATTAGACACTTCATGTCAAAGGGCAGTCTTGCAAGTGTTTTTACAGTCTCATAAATAAAGGTATAAATGGATCTTCAACTGCCTTGGAAGGATTCTTGAACCATCCATCTGCCCTCTCTTGCTCTAGTTGGACATACATGGCATCCTCCACTCCTTTTCTAAACCATCTGCATTTTTCTGGGCATGCTCGCACATCTCTGAGTGGCAACAGTTTTCAATGTGCGTACAATCCAACAGTGATTTAATACTTGGCAAGGGTTCAGTACACCTCAGTTTTAGTTCTTATAGGATTATTCTACGCCATCTCAAATAATTTTGGTTATTTTCCGATAGTCTAAAAAAAACTGTTCCCTCTCTCAAACTCTGTTTTCTCATTCTTCACACAACTTCTTTCCTTTTTTTTCAAGTGCAGCACCATGACCTTTGAGGAGAGCCTGTCCTCCATTATCTCCACGTGTTTACCTCATTTAGCCCATCTCTTTGACAGCAGACTTATTAGCCACCACAAATTTGGCACTTTTCAGATGATGTTATATGACACAACAGTAATGAATGAGTTTGTTTCAGACATACTGCCAACAAAACAGTCACAATTAAGGAAGATGAAAGGCAACATGTCTTCTAAAATCTAAATCAAGTCCTGTTGTTCTACACTTAACACATCTGGAGCCTCGAAGAAGCATGTCTCATACCTATTGAGGATGGAATCATCATTATTTACAAAGGAAACAGTCTGTCACCATTTATCTTACTAAACCAAATTGTAAAAAAAAGATTTGGTCGGTGTAATTTAAAATCGAGAAATAAGTAAATAAATTATGGTGCCATTTTTATACGCAACTTCTTATCAATAGGTCTGCCGATATCAAAGCACAGAACAACTTAGCAACTGGAAGTATGATGGTGATAGGAAGCCACTATTGCGCTCCACACAAACTGTCTATATCTCTTTCATATTGCACTGTTAATTAATTAGACAACCTTGATCAGACCCCACAGGTCATTTATGTGGCCCCAACCCTAAGCGTGTCATTGGCACTGGAACGCCTCCCCTCAGCATTTCCTTGTCTGCAGTAACTCAGCAGTGCTGGATGCGGAGTGAGCAGATGGAAGCAGAGTTAGGAAAGAAGTGTAGCTCAGCAACATGCCCCCATCACTTTCTTACTGAAGATCACTTCATTATCAAGGGCATAGGATTTAACCTCTGGGCTTACATACAATATGGGGTCATATTTTCAAACCACAGTAGGTAAGAAAGACACTACAGGAAGGGAGCAGGCGTCAGAGGACACTTCTGGTTTGTGCAAATAGGAGACTAAGAAATACATATGCTCGCAATGAGTTATTTACATACACAGAGCAAATGCCTCCTAACACACTGGATGCACTAGATCAAATATTACATTACATTACATGTCATTTAGCTGACGCTTTTATCCAAAGCAACTTACATTTTTACAACACTCATCATTTTATGAGGGGCCATCTAGGGGTTCAGTATCTTGCCAAGGACACTTAGGCATGCAGATGGGATAGAGTGGGGTTCGAACCGGCAACCTTCTTGTTGCAGAGCACCCGCTCTATCCCCTAGGCCACGCTCTCCCCCAGAGAGTCCCCCAGAGAGTCTTCACAAGCCAAGACATCATGCACAGTTTACTAAGGCAACTTCAAGAACTGAAGTGAAAGTCAGCTGTTAACACTGCATGGAACAGAAAACCCCACAATGCACTGGCACATGGAGTCCCTGTAGCAAGGCAAATCTGCTTTATATTCATAATTGAGTCAGATGAACAGTGTGATGCTACGATTTCAATGTCCAGATTATTTGTGTATTTCAAGGCTGTCAGGTCACATGACACCTGAGCCACATGAGCTGCCATACTGGCAGCTCATGTGGCTGCCAGTATGGCAGTATCACAGATAAATCGGATTTAGCTTAAATGACGTCAGATAATGAGCTAGCTTACATGTTCAGGTAGCTAACCATGGTTACTTCCCCCACACATTTGTGATTTACTTATACAAGGTTGAATCTATTCTGTCGTCTTTTTTTGAGGTTGGAAACTTTTGCTTATTTTGCCCGTAATGTGTGAATCCTTTTTAAAAGTACACACTCTGAGTTTGTTATTTAGCAAGTGTCTAATAGCACCCAGGGCTATAGCTACAGGGACCATTTTCTATAAGTGAAAGCATGTTTCAAACTTATTCTGTATAAGTTAAAAAATTAAAGCATTTTCAGATTTAAAATGTGTCCATTTGACAAAGTTCGGGCCAAAAATGATAATAATAATAATAATAATAATAATAATAATAATCTTAATAATAAAATAAAACGTCCCAACAGAAAAGGCTTTGAAACCCTTTTTTTTATAAAAAAGACCAAAAAATGTACATAAAGCAAGTCTGTAAAGTTAATTAATAAAACATAAAAGTTAATTTAGACCAAATGTATTCTAAACATTTGATGGTAAATCAAAAATCAGAGAGTGTACCTTTGAGCTACATCTTTGTGTCTTTTGGTGTACAGATAAGCCTAAGCATAATAAGGACAAAACTATTTGAAAAGAAAGTAACCTCAGAAGATTTTTACACAAAACTGAAGCAACTTCCATTTGCATCCCAATTCTCCTTTTTGTTTGACCCAGTGGTGTTCAAGCAACACTTCTTTACATTGACAGGTAGATGATGTTCCAGATGTGGTCGCTACCGTGGATGGCCAGAACACCGGGTGTGTGCATGTACAGAAATTATACATATTAATCCTATCTGAAGAAGTTTTATTTAGTGGACAGTTCTTTCCTTGAAATGTGTGTGTGTCAGCAAGATACTTAAATATCTGCTGTCTCTACTGCCACTGAGAAATGGCACAATTGTAGCTGATTGTGCAAATGTATGCAAATGTGTGTTTGTCTCAGCTCAGTCATTTCAAGTGCAGTTCAAGCAAGTTATTTGCAGAGACCCTGTGTGTCTCCACAGTCAGCTGCCATAGAAATGAGTGAGTGCACATACAAGTTTGTGTGTACTTGCATGTGCGTGTGTGTAACTGAGGCATGCTTGTGAATGTGAGGAGCTGTGATGGCCTTAGTGCTGTGGTCCGTAAAGGCTGCTCCTCTTTAATGTGTGTCTCTCGTCCTAATCCGTGTGTCACCTAGAAGATGCTTTGTCTTCTGTTCTTTCCTCGAGCTGAGGAGAGACAAAGTGAGAACACACTTAATTTACACCTGTAATTATTCACAGTCTATCGTCTATAGACACAGTCTATTTACAGGGAAGCAACAACTCCATCTTTTCCCTGAATGCATCACCCCTTTAACCTAAATTAACTTGATGCTTCTTGGTGGTACTCAGGTGGATATACAGTCATAGTGAGACTTTAAATTAAATTAACCTATCAGAGTGTATACTAGAGTAGACAGTAATTGGCTTGAATATGAAAACAACCCTTTGGTTATTAGTCTTTTCAGTCCCTATGAGACTCATCGTTCTACTATTTCATTTGTGTCACAATAAACAAACTCAGCATGCCGGCTTCTTGCAAAGCACTGCTAATTAGCAAAGTATGTCTGCAGACAGTTTAACATTTCAGATGTTGTGGCCAAGAGTAAAACACAGACGAGTTTAATTCATTTTCATTAGAAAAAATTCTGGAAACTCACAGTGTAAGAGATAATCCATCCCATAGTTATCAATCAATACTTTGTCAGTCGAATGTGTTTACAGAACACGACATTACGAGAATATAAGGTAAAAACAAATATTTTTTGTTTACAGGTCTAAGATGCGCAGAACTATTTTAACATCATAACATAGTTATCAGAATTACCACTATGCGAACAAAGTGTTTGGCTGCCGGTAACTATGACTTGTAATCAGCTTATAGTGAATTCATATCATGTCACCTGTGGCGGTCACTTACTTAAAGGCTGAAACACAGAAGTGCGGTGGCCTGGGTCCTTCTGGAGCTGCACCTCTCTGAGGGAAAACACTGAGCTAGCTAAAACAAAGAGAGGGAGAGAAGCACTGATTAAAACTCGTCAGTCGCCCAGGGGTGTCGCCTGGCTTGGGTATCCGGGGCTCTAGACACAGAAGTTTTTTCTTTAGCCCCAAATGATTTGCCAGAAGCAATTTTTTTTCTAAACCACTGGTTAACCTTTGACAGCTTGTTTTAGCATCTTCAACAAAACACCAAAAGAAGTTGGTCAAAATTTTCTTCAGATGTAAAGTCTCACATTGTTTTGCACTAACCTTTTTAAAACGTTTTACACGTTCTGTCAAATCCTTCTGTGCATTTTGTTTCAGGATGTTTAAAACCTTTTTTTTTCAGAACTTCTTTTATGTTCACAGCTGAGTTACCGAGACCCGTGAATCTTAATTACACCTGCGAAGCCTTTATAGTGTTGAACAGTGTATTTATGTGTGTCTTACTGTCTGCCAAATTGTGTATGTTATCCCCCAGAGTCAGGAAGTAGGGGTGTCGCAGAGAAGCTTCGGATGACATTCTGCTCCTGGTATTGTACTGCAATCAAAGCACAAAAGCAGCTGATTAGACCAACTGTGAGATCCCGGTGTGTGAATGTCATCGTGCTTTTGTCTCATACCAGCAGCAGAGCAGACAGCAGGTCAATCCCCTCCGTGTCCAGCCTGGTGGAGACAAAGAAGAGAGCTCAGTTTGCACATACTATGACTGTTCAGAGGAGTTACTTTGTTACTGGTAATAAACCAAAGTAATGAGGGGATAAATATATGAATGCGTATTACGTATGTACAAGAAAATATGGTTTAGCTACGTAGGCAATAATCCATTTTAATTGCTAAGCTAAATGTAACATAGGGCAGATAATACTAATCCCAATGCTGCAATAAAATAGTATAAAACGTTATTATCCATCATTGTATTATCTAATCTACTAAGATCTTAGACCTTAGTTTAAAACAATTTGTTAATGTAGGTCAATAAAGCTATTTGGCAACACAGACCTGGGGCCTGCATAAAGCGAGTTCAACTATCCAGGCCATTCTGATAACCTGGACTACATAGCTGGTTACCAACCATCTCAGTCAACTCTGGTTTTATTATCCAGCTATGAGCACGTTCATGTGACAGAGGTGTACTTTTTTTCTGAGGAACATTGTCAGAACCCTAAATAAAGTTCTTGTTGTTCTTATGATAAGAGCACCAATGTCGCACCTTGTTTAGCCCTATGAAACAAATTGAAATTTATGTATATGGCCTATACAAATACAATTTGATTGATGATTGATTGATTGAAATGCTGATATCTGGCTGTAGAGTCTGTAAAATCAACTAACACAAGTTGCTCTCAACAAGCTGAAATCTGCTGACGTTTGTTGTTTCTCTAATGTAGCCTTAACTCTCCTGTCCCTGTCAGAATCCTGTAGATTGATGACTCTGGTTCCACTGACCTGATTGGTCAGTAGTTCGGTCGTTGAGAGGTTTCTATCTCTATTCTCAAACTCAAACTAGCAGTTCAACATGTTACCATGGTGATTTACCACAAGGCTAAAAACTCTGAGTTAAACCTCACGTTTCAACAGTTTCAACAAGTTAGCTGACAAGTCTAGCAGGCCCTGTTATTAAATTCTGCTTCATACAAATAATTTATTTTGTCCTTCTGACATTAATCTTCATATCCTTTGGACCGAGCCGGAACCTGTGTTTGGGACAAGTACACAACTTCACTTCACCTCAAATTGAGCAGGCTGGCTTATATGCTAAAATAAGGTGGTGAACATTCACCTAGTACATCAGTATGTTACAGTAACACTGTCAGTGTGAGCACATTAGCATGCCAATAGCATTTAAGTGAAACTATCACAGTGTAGTTCAGGCTCTTAGGCCAGCTAGCATGGCTGCAAACAGTTCATCTCGTCTTTTGACTCTCCTGTCACCACTCATCTGAACAGACAGAGAAATGTTGTGATACCTGGGAACGTGGTTGATGAGAGCTTGAGGTCTGTACTGAGGAAAGAGGTAGGACCGAAACTCATCATTACTGCTGATACCAGGCCAAGTGTCTTCTGTTGGAGTGCCTGAAGGAAAAGGAGTAAAGGGACTGTGCAGTCATCTTCTCACAGAGGACACTGTCACATCATATACTACTTTTTATCTGGCCTGAAAAGATGCTGTTATATTCTGTTGCTCTGTTACCGATGAGTCTGAAAACGAGATGTAGCTCCTCCTTCACAGTGGCACCAGGAAACATGGGACGACCTGTCGCCATCTCAAACATGATACAGCCCACTCCCCTGGAATAGGACGGAAAAGATAAAGTCATATTGTTGGTGAGGCCCGGTTCAATAAACACACACCTCAAAGTGTGCTAAAGGTACAAACACGTTTATTGTGAGTGGGTCTTTTTCCATCTAAGATGGTGTGTTGAAGAGGTGTCCTGTTGTCTGATGAGACGATATGTGAACTCATAAAAGCCTGTCGTGTCGTTAGAGAGATACAGTCGTCTCTCCATGGCAAACTGCGGCTGGGCAAACGCACACACATGGAAGGTGAACGCAGACAAATTACTCTCCATTGTGTGACAGTGACTCATCTCTCTGTTAATAACTTGGGAGATTGAAATAGATTCATAGAAAGCCTGGACTCTCCTCACGCTGTTAGGTATCCATCTAGATCACAAGGTAACAGTATCACACAGAGCCAGAGCTAACACAAGCGTGTTGAGGACCCCATTTGCTCTGCGTTGCCCTAAAGATTGAAGCGTGTCAGCTCTGTTCAGATCAAATACAGGTTAAGGCCACAAGTGACGTCTGAGCAGAAATATTACTGGTGGGTGGATCCGTGCCTCAAGCATCTACACTAATAACAGTTAATCACATTTTCAGCTCTGATATTAGCAGCATTGGAATCTATGCCTAAACACAATGATCTCTCTCATGTCACATTAAGATTTTTATCGTTTGATTGTCGTTTTGGTTTCTCTGCTGCTGCTGTTTGCAGCGACCACCTCAGTCACAAGATATAAACGTATTAACCGTTTTTACACATGTGATTAAGTAATCAACAGAACTTGGAAGGACATAGGTCGGTGGTTCAATTCCCAGCTCCTCCAGTCTTTACTCCACAGTGTCCTTGGGCAAGACAATGAACCCCAAATTTCCCCTGAAAGTGTGTGAATGGCGGGTGATAGAAAGTGTACTGCATAAAGAAGCACTGTATGAATGTGTGTGTGAATGCGAATCGTAGCATAAAAGTGCTAAATACAATTAAATTATCGTTACCTGATCCAGATGGGCTTTATACTCCAAGATTCATGTCTTGGTTGTACTATGCTTGAAATAATAAGTTTTGAAGACAACATTTCTAAGTAAAATAAATATAAAATAAAAAATATGTTACAAAGAATTTCTTTTGTGAATTTATCCATAATTTAATACTTGAAAACACCAACGTGAGTGTCAGTGTGGCCAGTTTTTATCCGTTGTTACTTTGCACCCCTGTTTTGTTGTTTTTCCCACCTTCTAAGTAACTAAGGATATGGTATATATATATATCACATTATTTCTACTCGATTAAACTGTACACAGGTTAAATAAAAACTCAAAGACCACATCATTCGTGGTCCATTTAGATTCTGAATTGAGACACAGGATAAGTCTGGTCTAGTAAACCAAGGAGGTCTAGTGCAACCTAGACAACTAATAATCAATGTCCTACTCACCACATGTCGATGGGTGTGGAGTATTCTGTAGAGCCCAGGAGCACGTCAGGGGGCCTGTACCACAGAGTGACCACCTCATTGGAGTAGGTCTTAGTGGGGACGGACTTGGCCCTGGCCAGACCTGACAACAAAAAAGGTTTTGAGACCTGAGTGACAGCAGATTGGATTTCATCAGACTACATTTACAAACCTTAATTTTGACAATTTGACAAATATTAAGATACATAAGTCTAATATAATGAATCAGAGCAGTAATATCCTCATATCACCTTCTGACCTCTATACATTGTGTAGTCATAGAGCGTCCGACAGATCACTGAATAAAAATATTCGAAACAAGCTTATTTGCTGCGTTGAGATAAAAATATTGAAAAAGACTAATGGACCTCTAGTGGGCTTTTCTACCCACTTCAAGTTAAACAGAGAGAGGGGCATAGTTGCTAGGATACAGGAAGCAAAGGTGCTAAAATGAAGAAGACTTAAAATATTAGAGTAAAATAGAATTGGAAAGTGAGTGGAGCCGGATTGTAAAAGTTTGCTTTTTTAATACCGAAGTCAGCCAGTTTGAGCTCGCCCTTATCGTTGATGAGCAGGTTCTGAGGCTTTAGGTCTCTGTGGAGGATTTTCCTCTTGTGGCAGTAGGACAGGCCACGCATCAGCTGGAACATAAAGATCTGTAGGTATACAGGGAAGATCAAATCTTAGACCTCATTCTTTCTACATGTTTATAATGGAATACAATGGTGGTTCCAGCTTGTAGGGCAAACTTGGATGACAAGCATGAATTGCCCAAAATACATAGTCATACGTTAACAAAAATGTCAAAAATTAATTTGAAAGATTAAGAACATTTCTAGAATACACACAGTAAATTGCACAAATCCTATATAACACAAATAGAGCAACACACTTATTAAAAGAGAAGCTAGTTATGATACTATTGCACGTTATCCAAGAAACAGGACAACTGAATCCTGACCTCATCATTAATATCATAATATAAAACCATGAAATATTTTCTCTTGGGTGTTACTGATGCCAGACCGATTTGTATCACTTATTTGTTTCTTCAGGCTTTCAGCAGAGACGGGAGGTCAACATCTGCCCATATCTTAATCTGACATTAATGGATATTTTTAAACTAATGTGACCAAGTTAGTTTGGAGTAAAAATGTGACATATGACCTGTATCACCCTTTAGCGAAATCAACAGAATGTCTGACCACATCCCTATAAAGCATCCTATTCCCTGAGGGCCTGACCCTAACAAACATGTTCACATTCTCATAATAGAAACGGTACTTTTATACTTCAGCAGCCGAGCCATCCTTTGAGGATACGCAGCCTTGATGTTCGGCAAATTTCCCCATTGTGGGACAAAGTAAAAGAATATATTGCCTTTTTTTGGGGATAAGTGCAGAAATTCCACAAAATCTTAGACTGAAAATGTAATACTGGCACTGCCTCACATACCTGAGACTTTCTGCTTTTGTAAAAAGTCTTTTCAGAATCGTAAAAGACTCCTTGAACCATAAATGTGAAAAGAAATCCTCCTGTTGTGCTACAAAAAAGATTTTCAAACTATTTCCAGAGATGCACTTTTTTTAAAAACCATACAAAGATGGTGGACAGAAATAACGAACTCTTGCTGAAACTGTTGCATGGCAGATGTTGTTAACATAAAATAAGTTAAAAAAAAATATTATAACATTTTTAAATGATTAAACTGATTTATTTTACAGTAGACAGAGTATTCCTTTAATCCATGATGGTTAGAAGAGAGTCTGAACAGTCTGAAAATACCTTTTGAGCTTCGTCGAAGACCCTCTGGCTTTTCCAAACTCACCAATTATTTATTTTGCTCAGTTACTCAGTTACTAATGAATCATGTGTCGCATGTGTAAGCACACATGTAACCCATTACATGTGCCTGTCTGTCTTAAATGTGTGGGTGGGGGTGTGCCTGACATCTGATGCAGCTGCAGACGAGTCACTTCCTGGCGTGCAGCTCACCTTGACGTTGTTCATGCTCATGAGATTCCCGCAGTTGTCCAAGTACTGTTTAAGGTCACTGTCCTGGAAGACAAAGTATTCACAGTATTCACCTTCATATTCATATCTATATTCCACTTTCGTATTTGAGGTCAACGCTTTCGGCACTTACAAGATACTCAAACACCAGCGTTAGGCAGCGGTCCGTGTGGATGATGTCATGCAGCGTGACGATGTTGGCATGCTTCAGGTTCTTCAGTAGAGACACTGTGCGGACATAGAAAGGAGACAATGCCCCACCAGTAAAAAAACAACACTAATAACTACAACAAATCAATCTCTCATCACCTCAAAGCTGCTTGAACAATAACTTAGCCATGATTTAGCCTCTTAAGAGGCGGGTGAGATTTGCCCTAAAATTCGGTTAAAAATTTGTTTCAGTGTCCGTTGTCAGGAACACAAGTGTGAGGTCAATAAACCAAGCTGCCATGTCCTCATGTCCTCATGTCCTCCTGTAGTTTAAACTCTATAGTGCACATATCTCCACCAAGGCCCAATCGTCTTCTTAAACTAAATCAAGCTGCACAAATTGGAAACACTCATAGAAATATTCCAGATTTTTTTATTAGAATCCATGAATTATAACCTCTGGAATCAGTGAAAATGTCAAAAACATAAATATCACAATCTGTAATTTTTCTTTTCTTCCAATTCACACCTTGATGGGCTCTACCTAGACTGCATCCTTCCACCAAGTTTTGTGATAACCTATCCAATAGTTTTTGCATGATCTTGCTCAAAATCTCAGACCACTAACATGCATTTTTCTTTTAAATGAAAGGTATTAAAATTGAGTTTCGTGAAAGACAAGATCTGAGAAATGTAGTAAAGTCAATTCCTTCTTGTTGATCCTAAAATAGAATTATTATCTTCTGGAGGGCAGGACACGTGGCTCTCAACCTTGACGGACAATTTGAGTGTTTGTGTGTGTGTGTGAGAGTGAGTGAGTGTGTGATGTGTGTACCCTCTCTGATAGCCGTGCATGGTGCTCCCTCCTCGTGCTCCAGTCGAATCTCCTTCAACGCCACCAAGTTCTCTGTTAATTTGCTTCGCCCTTTGAACACTGTGGCATACGTCCCCTAAACACACACACACACACACACACACACACACACACACACAATACATCTCTAGGTGACATTCTGATAACACTATATACGAAAGAACTCTTGAAGATAAGCCTACAAGCAACAGAATAATGAAGTTAATGTGACTGGAATTTGTTTATCGTCGCTGCCTGTTTACCTTCTCATCATCATCTTTAAAGTAGCGCATAAACAAAAGCTTACCACTTTATTTATTGCAGCTGACTGAATCAGGTTAGAAGTTTTAAACAACACTATCACCCACAAGCAGCATCACAGTACTTTAATGACTTAAATGTCAAGCAAGCATTTTAAACGGCCGCTGATTTAAACTAATATTTAAATACATATATTAATTTCATCAGGATCAGATGTTCTTTCTTGAGATTATGCTTCATTTACACATGATAAATGATTGTGGATATTCGAATAACTGGCTGAAATGAGTTATTTCTTCTGTTATCAGCTGCTGAGCCTCGTGACTGGGTTCAAGCTGATTCCGTCACTAATCATTCTAGACTCCTCAAGGCAACAATCGTTCTCACATGAATGGTTTTGTATGTAAGCACATCATGTATGTCACACAACTTAAATGCCATGTTCATCCAGTGGGGCTCCTAACATTGTGACCCTGCAGGGAGCAAATCATCCAAGCACATTAATACTTTCCTTATTGTTAAGTTGCAGGAGCTACAGCAGGAAGCTGGACATGTGTGTACTGTAGTTTGACTTGTTCTGGCATGTAAACAAAGCTACTGTGTTGTTCCCGGTTTTGAAAGGATCCTGCATGCGCCCAAGAGATTTGACTCACAGCCGGGCTAAGGAGCAAAATGAAAACTCACAGAGAACTTGTGGTCAGTGCGGTTGACATAACACATCTGAGAGATGGTTTATTTCTATTTGATGAAGTTCACTCCAACTAGAATTACTGCTGTGTGGCAGCAGCGGTGGGTGTTATGGCGACGTTTTGATCCCCCAATGGACTTAGAGCCTGGAAGTTGTTAAAAGGTGAAGGTGTGAGTAATTAGGAGAGACGTACCTCACCCAATTTGCCGAGCTTCACGTATGTCTCTAGTTTCCCAAAGCCTATATCAGACTAGAAGAAAAGAGAAAGAGCCAAATTAGTCTTTCACTATTCAGTCCTTTAACAGCACCTTAGAATACATTTGCAGACTTAATTCAAGTACATTGTTTTTGAATGGTGAAATGGAGAAGATATGAAAGAAAATAAGGGACCTTTGACAAGATAAGAGGACAAGATAAGAGGACTCACAAAGAACAAATATGCTCTGAACTGAGACATTCACTGGCTGAAGAGGAATCTCTCAAATAGAAACAAGCCAACAGGGTTACTAAATGAGATTTATGAGAGCAATCAATAAAGCATATATTACAGTGGTCTGTGATCCTTGTCAAGGTTCAACAGTTCATAGGCTGATAACGTGGATGGAGAGATAGAGAGATAATATGTAGTAACTAACCAGTGAAGCGCGTCGAGACGTGCGACTGAATGGTTTGCTGAGCGGTGAGTTTTCACTCTCTAGCTGCAGTTTCTGCAGAAACTCTGGAGGCAGGCGGATGTCCATTGGCAGGGACATGCGCTTACTGACATCCTGGAGGAAGACAGCATATTAACAACATATATATTTCTCCTGTCTGTCTGTTTTGGACAAAGAGATACATTTTATTTCTAGCATTATGAAAATGGACTTTTCATCTGTCCAAGGTCCTTTTTAGTCTCACCCAATCTCAGATTGGATTGGCTGCAGCCCATATGTGATCCTCAAAGGATGAGTGGTGTAGATAATGGATGGATGGACGTTAGTAACATCATTGCTTTAGCCAATCTAGTATTCTTACCTCAATTCATATGGCCTAATCTACAGTGAGCTAGTTACAGTAAGCTGACATGATATTGGGATTCTTTTCTTACTTGGGTGACTTGTACATAAATCATTTATCTGCAGAAATTAGCTCACTCTTTGAGGTATTAATGTGGCTTTAAGAAACCAGAAACCAACAGACTACAACCAGGTCATCTGCTAATTTTGCACCATGTCAAACTGCTATGGCCTAATATTATGTTATTTACCAACATAGACCAGTGTTTCATTGACTTCTGTGCATGAGAGGCAGGTACTCTCCATATAGCATGAATGAATCATTCATCAAGGGTTTTTCTGAATCATCATATAGAGACAGTCTAACAACCAGCCTTCTAAAAAAGAGCTGCAGCTCCAGACCAGAATCTATCTATTCGCCACTTAGTAACATAAACAACAGACCTGATTCTCATCATCAGGAACCCTTTCATGGCTGTGTTGGGCCTGAAGTTAAAGTAATGTTATCAATTTTTCCACAAACAGGTTGTGATTCTCATATCCATATCAGCATTACTGCCAATAAAAATCATATTACTTAGACCTACTCTTGAGAGAAGTCTGTGATATGTTTATTCATAACATTGGCTTGACACAAATAACAGAAAATGTGCTTGATTTTACTTAAGGAAGAAAAAATGAATATTTAAATTTTTAACCTTAAATTTTAACCTAATATCATATTATAAAGATCAATATACACATTTTTAAACACTCTATTATACCTACCATTCTCCAAACGGAATAAGTTTGTCACTGTTTCCTTTTAACTTCAGCTACAGATATATCGAAGACAGGTAGGATGTTAAGCCATTAAGTTAATTGATCACATTTTCCTGAAAAACAGCAGACATGTGCCATGATGTCTGCCGTCATAGTGATGGCTTATTAGAGAGTGAGTCAATCAATAAACTAATTTAAAAAATCTGTCAGTCCTGCAGTGCTGTAGGTCCAGCAAACATTCCCTTTTGTTTTTAGTTGTTTCAACTGTTTGGATCTCCGCTGTTGTTGAAGGTGAGTGGAAGTGCGCTGAGAATTACATGTCACAGCCATTCCAAACCTACAGAATGTGGGTGTGTGCAGGCCCTGTAAAGGGGACATATTATTCAAATTCCACTTTTGTAGTGCTTCTCCACGTTAATTTGGGTATCTGGCATGTCTACATCTACAAAAACTCTGGGAAAAAACAACTCCCGCGATTTGTTGTGGTTCCTCTATTTCAGAAACGATACGCTAGAGTGTGTCGAATGGGATTACGACCGACATAAACGTCATAGTCACACCATGCCCATGTAGGGAGTCTCGCTACATGGCCTTGGACGAGCGAGCTAACGCTAGCCGGGTTCCCCTAGCGTTAACTCACAAGCTAACCGGGCAGGTGGAGCCCGGCTAGCATTAGCTCGCGAGCCTCCCGTCAGACATTTAAGTGGCCGCATAAACAAGGGCATAATATGTCCCCTTTAAATGTTAAGAAGTCATCAATGAACAAGGTGATCTCCTGTTTCAATAACAGGACAAATCTAGGCTTGTAATTTAAATAATAAATGTATGTGACTTTTGGTCTGAATGCTCCATAATGTTTGCCTTGTTAAATTAGCTAAAACGTAGCTAAGCAGAATTTTCACAACCTGTTAACCATGTGGTCATTATCATTGGCTGACTGATCTATGAAGCATCCATCAACCACAATTTGCCATTTGAGATAAACCCCTTTTTCAAAAATACCTACATACGTCAATCCACACTGTTCAGCTCGCAGCCATCTCACTGTCACACCATTATTTTTGTCTTCACAGCACAGTGTCCTTTACTGATAATCCTCTCTCTCTCTGGCATAGCCTATACATGTCTGGTACGAGTTGTGCGGGGTATGAGAAAGATTGAGAGTGAATCACACAAGCTCTGCAGGGACATTTTCTCAAAAGGTGGAACTGTGAACTCTCTCATATCCAATAAAAATGATAGTGCTGTGGATAGAGTAAAAAGAGGTGACTCATCTCATCAAGCTGGTGGAAATGGAGAAATGAATCCTGGGGAAGAGTTTAAACAGCGGAACAAACTACCTGTGTCCCTGTTGACAACAATGTCAGAATAATATGTAATGCTTTTAATGTGAACATGGACTGTATGCTTTTCTGTAAGCGCTTATTCGGCAGCACATACATTTTGTGTAAGAAAAGCTTGGCAGTGTCTGACAACAACATGACAACACACCAAAGTAAACACTTGCCTTTATATTAACCTGTGCTCTCCCACAGCTGCTCTGAGAGACCATGCTACTCACCTCCATGGAGAAACGTCTGTGCTGGGCCTTGCTGTTGTAGTGGAGTTCGGAGGGAGACTGAGCTCCTGGTGTGGTGGGTTCAGGGCTCATGGGACTGGCATCATGAGAGGGAGGACCCAGTCTGTCGGGAGTCAAACCTGACCAAGAAAACAAACCAGTAGATGAACAGATGGGTGGTGCAGGAAAAGCCAATGGTGTGTGAACGACACAGAACACCTGCAGTGCTCATCCGGGTATATTCTGGTGGGGTTGGAACAACATTCACCTTCGCATATGATTCATTCAAAATGTTTTTACCATGAATGTCCTCTAAATTCCTCCTCTGAAAGGGGGTGGATCACAGTGAACATTGGAGTAAAAAACCTGGTGTAAATGACAGCGTCTTGAGTCAAATTTAAATGTCGGGGTTTACTGATGCTTGGATGAAACCACAGGAGCACAAAGGCATTTTATGTAATTTTTTTTCAGTTTGAAGAATCGGTCACCATTTGGATTTGGCTGCAACTCTGTTTATCCCTGACTCCACCCCCTCTATCGGCATAATGTTGAGTAGACATTGTGAACATTTTCATTTTCCTTTTAAGTGAAGAGCGGTATCCATGTTCTTACATTGCTCTTGATAAGAAAGCTAAGCGCCTTTCCCAAACTTATTAGACAACAAATGCTAATACTGACTTAATCTCCTCATCACAACCACAGAATTTAACCTCAGCTTTTTTTCAGAGATGAGGCTCATCAAGACGACAGAAGAGATCACAGTTATAGCTGCTGAAGCGAACATGTTAGACAGTGTAGTGGGAAGAACGTACTTCGCTGTACGTCGTGCATGTTTGATGCCCGCTCAGTGTCTTTTGAGAGTACCCTGCTGTGAGATCTCAGCCACAGTTTGATCTCCAGTTTCAATGGCGTCTGTTGGCCGCCTCATCGGTACGGCAGGCGTCAGGTGTTAAGTGGACATGTCTGTCTATTTTATGGCAGCTTCCCGATGTGTGTGTGTTATAACCAGTCCCTCCTGGGTTGAAGCATTTAGCACTTTAACTCCTTGTTTCCATGGGGACAATGGCTGACAAGGGATGCAGACCCTGGGTCACACACTGTATAGCTCTTAAAAGCCTTCCCCTCGACACAAACACACACACACACACACACAAATGAAAACACAGATAAATCCATTTTACTCCTTGGCCTATGGCCTCTGTCATTGGAAATTCAGTAGTGTTGCATCATTTAAAGAAACACGCAATATATTCATATAAAGACAGGTGAATCACAATTACAGTAGTAGACAGACATATGGAGACACAGGTTGTTCATTGCAGAGCTTGACAATGTGAAATCTCTTGGATGAGTTTAACAAGGCAGAACGTCTCCTGTCAGGCCACTTTGTGTCAGACTGATAGTCTAGATGGGCTGGAGGGATGAAATGACAACCTGTTTGCTAGTCATTTGAATATCACAGCTACAGCGCTTCTTTGATCTCCCGATGCTAATTAGGGTCAGTGAAGGCGACACTGATGTGAGCACACACACACATGCACACCGCACACTGTGCCACTGTTCCTGATTGCTGTGAGATATGGATGGATGCCTGTTACAGATCTTGTTAGGGAAAGGACAATCCAATATGGTGTGCCACATGATGTTTTTGTAGCGTTTCCATCTGAAATTGTGATTACAGGGAGAGAGAGAGGGAGAAAGTGAATGTCTAAATAAATTAAAATAATCAAGAAAAATCTGCTGGGGAATAAGCTTTAGAATAAAAATCCACACTGAGTTTAAGATTAAGAGTTTAAGATCCTTTTTATATTCAAAGTGATACTCACATTTAAATTCATGTCCACATGTACATATTTTCTACTTAGCACTCCACACAAAGTATAAAAAATAGTGATCGGCATAATTTGGTCATAAAAAAGAGTATCAGACCATTTCAAAATTTGAAACTGGTACTTGAACAAGATTTAAGCTCTCCAAAGTTATCACATGTCATTCTTGAGTGAACATGAATGTCTGAACCAGATTTCACAACAATCAATCAGATAGTTGCAGAACCATTTCACTCAAAACCACAAATGTTAACCGTACGATGCGCTCCAATAAGGATCACAAAAACTAGTCGGATTCTTTGGGACCATGTCTGTGCCAAATTGAATGAAAAAATAACCAATGGGTTTTGAGTTGTTTCAGTCTGTACCAAAGTAGCGATCTGATTTTCCAGCAGGTTGAATGATGTAAGCATTCTTGGAGCCATTTTAGTTGCTTGTATGACAAATGATGGTTATACAATTTTTGTTTTCATATATAGTTTAGTTCTCAGGTTTGGTTAAATCTTGGATAACCTTTATATTTAAGGTACTGACAGGTTTTTATATAGTAGTGTTATAGAGATTTCTGTTCATGGTTTTGCACTCTGTTCATGGTTTTGTAATGAAAGCAATGATGACATGTAAGTGTTGCTTGTGATTGACAAAACTATTTAATTCACTCAAGCACTCATCAGTGTTGTCTTCACAGCCTTAGTCAGTTCTGACAAACTCACTGTACACTGCAGTGTTTTTGCTTTATACAAACACGTATCACCAAAGCTGAAATGTCATTAAATTGCAATAACCGATCTCGGCAGAGGGCTTTTAATTTGAGATCAAGGCAACAGGAAGTGGAGTCAGGTAGTGACTCCAAGGCTGAGGTAAGGCAGATGAAGAGAAAAAGAAATAGAATGATGAAAAGGGGAGATTTAAAGGTGGAGCAGGCTTCAAACACCTAAAGAGGATGTTTCCCAGATAGGGACCACCAGCTAGAGAAATCAATATTTGCAACTCTCCTGCCGCATATCTTGGTAATTTAGAAGATAAGACAAATGTTTATGGACAAATATTTACCAGTACCAGGCACACAAATAAGACAATGGTGACTGGAAGTTAACTAATTAGATATTACAAATATTGGCAAAAGGGACAAAGCCCCTGGGACAACAAGGACAAATAGGCCTACCAGTAAACCATCATGGTAGTAGGTCAGGGGTTCACTAAAAAATTAAAGTTTTTGGCAGCCCTGCCAGTCTTTTTACTGGCTTTCTTTGTGTGCTTGACATCTGGGATCCAGATCGGTCCCAGTAGATAAATGCTGAACTAGTGACAGAGTTTAATATAAGGTCATCTGATGACGTGAATAATCAGGTTAAAAGCAACCACTATTACATAGTACAGATGAAAATCTGTCAATTTTTCTATCTATCTATCTATCTATCTATCTATCTATCTATCTATCTATCTATCTATCTATCTATCTATCTATCTATCTATCTATCTATCTATCTATCTATCTATCTATCTTTTTATCTAACTATCTATTCATCCTTCCATCAATCCCCTATTGTTTTCGACTCTATCAAGACAAAGCCCTCATCAGAGTGGTGGTGTGTCACAGTGGCTCAGTGATTACTCTCAACACTACATTAGCACGTTCAACACAACAGCTCTAAATGGACTAAATATACAGAAAGTGAACAGTGGGATTTTGTCCAATGTGAAATATTAGTGGTAAGTCATGCCTCAGGACACACACACACACACACACACACACACAAACACAATAATGTGTGAGTCGTACTGATGATTTGTGCCAAAGCTAAAGAAATTACCTCAAGTTATGTCACAGTGACCTTGACATTTAACCTTTGACCACCAAATTCTAATCAGGTCATCCTTGAGTCCAAGTGAATGTTTGTATTCTCCCAAAGTTTTCTTGAAAAATCACATTCATGAGAATAAAATGGAAAACATAAATCCTCTGGCCAAAGACTGTTGCCGGTGTGCAGCCATAAAAATTAGATTTACACATTTTTTAAGTGAATTCCATTGACACAAGCAGCTCTACCAAAGGCAATGTTTTCGCAGATATTTTAGGATGTATGTGGGACTTTTTATGCCCTGCTGGATCATGTTGACACATAATGCAGTGTCTAAGGGAAGTAAGTTGTTTAGCCTAAACTACAGTGTTTTGGTTGATGTCTTTATTTCTAATGATAAAGTTCAATAAGATTCATGTCCTTCTGGAAAAAAGCAAAACAAAAATTACTTATTGCTGCATAAAAAACACGCAACAAACACAATAGTTCCAATATATTGATGTATGCTTTAGCTGTTAGAAATCTGCCCACCAAATGTTAGATCCTACTGATCAAATAACCAAGACCACAACCATGTGCCTTTTATTTCCTCCATTCCGCTGCTGTTTAATATAGAGCTTTATTTATTCATTCAGGGTGACCTTTTAACATATATGATATCCTCTTGAACTTACACTAAAAATATATTCTCTACATTTAAACACTGCTATATGTTGTGTGTCACTCTTTGGGAGCATTACATAATCCCCCAGGAGAGGATGGAGTGAGCAAGATAGAAAAGAGAGGTGAAATGAAAACTATTTTATAAATATGAAACGTCTGCCGGGATGGTTCAACCTCTGTATGTCGCTGTGTCTTCTTTCGTCTTCGCTCAGTTGTTTATCTTTGTTTGCCCTCTTCCTCCGTCTTTCTATCTGATTGTGTGAATGTGTGTGTAAGGTTACCTCTGTCCTGACCTTCAGGAGCAGAGAGACATGCAGGCAGATGTGCTCAGGGGGCTTTAAACCACACAGCCAGCTGCTTCTCTCTCCGGCAGCTGAATTACAGACTCACTGATGTGCACTCTGTGTTCACACAGCAGGCACGAGCTTTAGTTAGAAGCTGATGACTTAACTCAAGTGTTATCGTAAGGATAACGCCACCTGTTTACAGCACATCATGGTTTCTATGTGGAAATTGTGCACTTGATTTGGCATTAACCTCTGATCCTCTCAAGTAGCATGGTATAACCCATGTTGGGATATTTTAGTGATATCAAAAGGTCCCACCTTACAGCAAACAACCTACATTTAAAGGCAGCAATACACATTGATGTTCACGAAGGGTTACATAATGTGCTTACATCATTGTTATTGCTTCTCTACACTCAAACTCTGCACAATAAAGCAGACACACTTGAAATGCTAATTCTGAATGTATTTCTCTACTTTTCCTTATCTATCCCCATTTATCCCACAATAACCCTCATTCCCCTGGAGGCCTGCTGATCCTCTGTGACTGAGCGCCAGCAGCGGTACCAGGCATAGCAGGGAAAAACCCTGGCTAATCTGTGGGGGGCTGCTACAGACACGGCAGCAAGGAGGGCTTTTGTATTGGGTATTAAACCCAGAAATGGATTGCAGTATGTGCTCTATTATTAGACATGACCTATTATTCTAACACTGAGACCAAAAGACACCAGGAAATGGACGAGCTCAGGGTACAGGACTTTCAATGTGTTTAATTAACCAGTGCTTTATAGGCTCTAAAAGGTTTTCTTCAGCCAATGTGGCCACCCGGTCAGAGGCCTCAATTGCTGATTATTTTCATTTGGGGGAAGTGGAAAGTTATGAAATACATTGATGTATCACGTTTTAGGTTGATACAGTATACTAGATTTTTTTCAAGTTTTGTTGTTCATTTAAAGAGCTAAGCAATGAGCTGAAACTTGAACAAAACAGTCACTATGTTTTGACATTGTCTTTTTAATACATTGTGGTTGGGCTTGTGGATGGACAAGTACGGCATATTAGAAAAATATTCTGGCGACATATATAATAATATATAGGTTATTTTGGTTTTAAGGGCAAATGTTTTCCTTTAATCTTAACCAGGATTGTACAGTTGACACTTTAAGTGAGGGTAGATATAGGGGTCTTACCCTGAGTGTGCTGAATGTTGAGCTGGTTGATCTGCTCAGTGAATTCATTCTCCTCAATGGTCTCGGTGCGAGGAACAGATAGAGAGAAACGCCTCTTAAAGTTCTTCATCTTGTTCATGTTGCTGAGGAGCAGACCCTGGGGGGAGAAAAAAACATAGAAAAGGACTTTTACCAACAATATCAATCCTCCACTCAATACATCAGCTGACTCTTGGATGATTCTTGTGAAGAAAAGTGTAATGGTCCGATATTTGAGCAATAAGTCTGTGCCATTAAAACTACTGAGATATGAAAACAATTTCAATGCAAAGCAATCCAGAAATGGATCTTATTGTGTACAGAACATACAGTACAGCCTCGGTCAAAGAAACTATGTAAACATTCCTTGCTTGCAGGGTGTGTGCAGCGCCTGTGGGATCTTTTTGTGTAACTTCACCAAACACACTCATCTTATAATGAGGAAGAAAGCAGCAGGAATACAGCTGATCAACAGAGTCCCTGCTTGGTAGGTTACACAACCACAGCCAGGCCTATTAGTTCGTTTTCACTTTCCTGATTTTCAATTTTTCACTCATCTTTTCATTCTCTTCCCTCGCTCTACGTGGTGCAGAGGCCGGTGTCATGGGGTCTCCATGATTCCTTTAGTGTCATGGACATGTGCATGTGTGTGTGTGTGTGTGTGTGTGTGTTTCTTCTCATTATTGTGAAAGAAGAGATGTCTGTCATGGGCTCAATTACAGCAAGAATCCCTCCTTTTATTTTTAGGCCCTGATAGCCATATTAGTAAGATATTACTGTACACATGCAATGTACATGCATTCATGAATTCATACAAACAACTGCACACAAATTTACTCAAAATACACACAGCATCTTAGTGCTAGAACTGTAGCAAACTAATTAAAATCTTTCTTGTAAAACTCATAGCTACTTGTCAACCATGTAACTGCTAGCAGGGTAAAATGTGTAATTACTGGATTATCTCAATGGTCACAGAGCAGTGGGTGCAGTCTATATCGGCACCTCATTAGCCCAAATTAATTATAAATGAACCAGGCACAATTAGGCATTATCGAACAAAACAGTGAAATACTGCAATTTTGCACTGTTCGAACTAAAGCCCTGAGGTGTTAAACACAAAGTTGACAAAGCATCAAACCGAGCAAGTGCAGCAAGAGCAATTACTTTTTAGACATTATGTCAATAAGCTCCTTCCAGACTTGCACTGAACTCTGGAGAATTTCCTGGCATTATCCAGAGGGGCTACATCTGAGGATGCAAATGTCGGAGAGAGAGGCTTCTGACTCTCTCTGGAGTTTCTCTGGCAGGCGGTCTAGCAAAAACACTATTTAATAGCTGAATAAACTCCTGCGAGAACACAGCAGGAGATGAACCAGTGTGTTAATAATGTTTCAAAACTCTGGAGAAACTCCAGTCTAAATTGCAAGGACACTCTCCATGTCTGAAAACGGCTTTAGTTTGGAGTACACGTTCAGTAAACATTAAATCTGAGAAATAAGTCTCCATTAGGTTGGCAGAGTCCAAAATTGTTCAATCAATGAAAATTTGCGAAGAGCATATTTAACAGTCGACCAATCAACTACAACCTCACTGAGTGCGACCAGTTCTATAATCTAAATATAATCTAATAATCCACTCCAATTTTCTCCACTACATGAAGCACATTCAGAGTCTGCACATTTATGATGTTTGAATACACAGCTACGACTGCTTTTTATAAACAGAGTGAATCCATGCAGCATCATTGTGGAGGGAAGAACAAAACAGAATGACTGGAAAAAAAAGGACTTATTTTTGTGCTTTACCCTGCTAAGTCACAAGTGGTGGATGGAAAATGTTCATTACCCCAAAGAGGAAACTGGCTGTTAGCTCAGAGTGGAAAACCTGCTATTTACATACTGCAGGGTGTTTTTACACAGAGAGAAATTTCTGTTCTGAGGGAAGACATTTGCAATATTTACATTTTGTAATCAGAGTTAGTGTGTGGGACTAAGGGGAAGCTGATGTAGGCGGGAAACTCGGGAAACAGGTGAAAAATGCACCAATTTGTTTCCCTTGTTCAGAGGAGATTAATAAATTGTGCCTTATAATCCTGTGTGGCTTGAATACTTGTGAAGTCTTAAATTGACACAGATGGATTACCGCAAGTTTCCTGTACGCACCCCATACTTCTGATATGTGGTTTTGTTGTGATGTAAGAAAGCTGAAAATATACTATATTTCTAATGTAATTTAAAGGTAAACAGTAGGAATTTCATACAAGCTAAAGTCAATTATGAAGTACCCAAAATGAGGGAGTTGTTGTGCTCATGCTGTACCATGCTATTGACATACTCAGAGTTAAATTCTTGCTACCTTCAATACTAGACAGCTAACTTGTTATAACTACAGCAGATGAGAAAGGTCTATCAAACTGTAGCAAGCAGTAAAGACGTGTGCCACATAGACGTTCATCTCAAACCAGATATTTAGCAGATTTCCATTTCTGATTCTTTATGTCTACATCGTGAGAATGACCATCCATCAGCACTCATGAGAGTTCAATGTTTGTGAAATCACGATAAGCCACAAATACAGTCATTCAATTGCCAATAATAATAAGACACAGCCCCATTAACACAGTACCCAAGTGGCATGGGCTCAAAATTAATTAGATACCTTTCTACTAAATGTTCTGTGCTACAGAGTAGATTGAAAGTCACCATTTCGGTGAGGTTTATTCGTCCTCATAAATGTGGAGTGAAAAGGTGACGTGAGGTAAAGAAAATGATGAAGAGGCTCAAAAAAGAGAGAAAACAGGTGCACCCAGATAATCTAGGAAATGGTAGACTGAGGAATACATGTCTTGTGGAAGATCTGCATGATGAAGAAAACCTTATTATGACTGCAAAGAACGCTCTCTAAGATGTAGGCATGTGTGGTTTCTTGTCATTTATTCTTATCCTTGACATTTCTACTTCTGACAGAGGCTGGCAGAGTGCATTAAGGGGTAAACATTTGGCTGTGAGGGTGGAGTGAGCGACGCCAGTTGAGTTCAATAAGCACAACTTTCACCAGTTATATCACTTGTGCTGCAGCATGCTGAACCTGTGTGAAGCTGCGACTGAAAGAAACGCCACGCATGATTCACGTTTAGGTTCCTACAGTCAATAGACGGTATATGAAAATGGATGGCTAGTCTCCACTTCCTCCCACCATTCAGAAATTAAGCCAAAATAAGCTGGATACATGCTGCTGTCTTGTGCATTGGGCTACAGAGTCTGCCAAGAGCAATACGGGGGTGGAGTTTAGAAGAGGTTTTTCTTTGCTGAAGGAAATGCAGGTGGCAGCAAGGCTGATGTGTTTATGGTTGTGGCTTATGCTGACTTCCCCTGTGTCTCAGCAGGGTTAAGCTACACTGTACTGTAGGTCTAAACTGTGAAACAGGAAGTGCCTCCAGTCGTCTTCATACAGGAGTTCAATAGAACAAACTGCTTTAAACAAGAGGTGTAATCCACTCAGGCAAACTGGCATTAGTATTAAAACAGAGTACAAAGTGCTCTTTGTCTCAGGAGCTGAATAACACTGCTGTGTTGCTTTACTCGTTTTCTCAGTTATTGTCTTTTCAGTGAGGAGGACGTGTTTATTACTGTGATGAGAAGTTAACTTCACACCTCTATCCCTGCAGCATTTAACTGATGCTGCACAGGCGCTTTTCTTAAGTGTTTCCATCAATGACTGAATATAAAGATGGACAACACCAGTGGTGGTCCAACAAACATGCACAATTCCTAAAATCTTGTTCATGCACATTGTGTACTTAAAAAAAAGCTTAGAAAATAAATATTCTTAAAACATTATCATTTTTATTGTTTCTATTGTTAGTTAGTGACTACTAAAAAAAAGAGGCCAATCAGATTCCAGCTTGGGCCAGTAGCCCCCTGACCTCCCCCTTGCATGGATCCGCCCCTGGATAACACAGCTTCCTTGAAGCTGAATCCTCTTGATTGCCCCCCTTGTGGCTGGCTGCAGTATAGGTCATGAACCTGCCTCATCCGTTTTAGCAGATGGGAAATGGACAAAAATAAAAGAGTGCATGTGCAATACATTGTTCCCAAAGATGGTTCCTGCCATTTTAGGTATTTTCCATCAATGTATCATTAGCAAGACATACACGATGGCAGCATCCATATCTGGGATATTTTTGGCTAAATTTTTGTACAATGGGAGGAGAGAGACGTGTCGTCCACCTTTATTTATTGTCAATGAGGGTCACCCAGATAAATTATGTCAAGGTTTCTGATTTTGTTTAGAGTAGTGCTGTTATAATTGCTGTGCGGTGCCATTAAATCTATCTTGTGACTTGATCAGTTCCATTCTGGAAAACATTTTTATAAAGGAATAGAAAAGTATCCGCGGATAATTTTCACTCAGTCAACACTATATCCAAATGTATCACCGCATCCACTTTTTCTATCGATAAAGATACTTAGAGTTAACTAAACTACGTTAAGCTCAGCCTAAAAATCATGCAGATGTATGAAGCTTTTTTTATCTTTATAGTCCAGGCAAAGTAGCGTTTTACGACAGACTAATTGTAAAATAATTTTTTTCAGCATAGATCATTTCTTTGAGGTGTCCAGAACAACATACTTAAAGTCCTAAGAAATCCTAGATGAGGAAATATGTTTAATTCTCATCAATCCGAGATGTGTGCCAATAAGGCGATGCAACAAAACATCCCAATGGGGCTATTTTTTTCCTTTACTCCTATCAAAATGAAACTTTACACAATGAAACTACCCATGACAAGTAACATTTTTTGTATTACAAGTTTCTTTGAAAATTAAGTAGAATATGCAAATGAGCCATACACAAATCGAATATGCCCAAAATACACTCAAATAGGCTTAAGTTTTTCCTTTACTCCTACCACAATAAAACTTTACATGTTCAAAGTTTACATGAAAATAAACTTTTTTTGTATTACAAGTTTCTTTTGAAATGAATTTGAATATGCACATGAGCTACACACTTATTGAATATGTCCTAATTTGCATAGGCAGAAACATCATTCATATGTATGACAAATAATTTTCATCCAATCATCCTACTGCCAATGGATGATGTCAAAGTTGCTTTTAGACTGGCCTCTAACCTGAAAACTGCCTGGCTTGGTAGTACCTGCCAGGGGTAAAACCCCCGCCGGTATAGTCTTCAGGGACACAGAGGCACACAAGCCTCCCCACCACGAATGGTTGATGAAAACATATTTCCTCAATGAGGATTTCTTAGGACTTTTAGTATGTTTTTCTGGACCAGCGCCACTGGCATGGATTGTATACAATTAAGTGGATAAAATACAATAAAAAGAAAGGCTCCCAACTCTACCTTCAGTCATATCAAAGATTGTTTACGAACGGTTTATAGATCATATCTAGTTTAATTTCACCAACAATTAATCAATGACAAATGGAACAATGTAAAGTACAAACTGTTACTAATAATTCCTCTTTATAAAAAAAATGGCACTGAAACAATGAACATTAGACAAAAAGATGGTTAAGGAGAATGACAAATAAGCTTCATGTTGAGTTTCAATGCTACTTATCTTTGAGTGACATGGTTAAAGTTTCTCTGAAAGAAAGATTCAGTGAAATGTTTCAAATACTAACATGAAAGTGTTTTATGCAACCTTGGAAGAGTCCAGGGCCCATACACACGTCTAACATAACCTCATTTCCACCCATTGCTGCCTGTTTACACTTCAGACCAACGCTATAACTCTGAGCTTAGTCCATAGAGAAAAAATAAACTTTCTTCTACTTTGGCTCTGTCCACTTTGTTGTGTAACCAAACCTCTAAATCATGGCTGAACATTGTGGAAGTACGACGATGTAAAAGCAGGGCTGAGGGTTAGGGAGTCATGAGTCAAGCAGATGATTTGATTTGTCTCTTATTTGCAACAGCAATACCACAAGTTCACACTCCGTCCAATCTCCATGCCAGTCTGTGCAAACTGACAGCAGAGCATCACAAGACTTTCAGAATTAAACCCTGGAGGGTTTTAAAATCCACAGATGGAGATGGGGCATTAGCTATTTTATCTTAAATGATCTAAATGAGTGCCACCAATTAAATTAAGTCTGTTTCAAATTATCTAGTTTATGAGCCAATATATGATACGCTGTAGCTCGGTTGTCTGTGATCTTTTCTTGTGGGATTTCAAAAAATTAATATAATTCATAATAATTAATAATAATATTTTTTCATGTATCATCAAAAAAGGTTTTATGTGAATATTAAGAATACATCTTAAATAGTCACAGGTGGGTACCAAGCATCTTGAATGGAAATAGTATTTAGAATTCTTTTTTTATGAATTTGAAAAGTGAATATGAGTGTCTCTTGTTCCAGTTCGTTAAGACAGAACATCTGCTTGATAAAATTGAGACTGCAGTCTCAACAGAGTGTGAGCACATGATCGGGACTTGCCCACTCAAATCTAATTCTCCTCAAGAATCAGCCTCTGCAATCTTAAATATTAGATTGATATCATCATTTGTCGTCAAAATGCTTTCAGTGAAATGATCCCCTTCGTCAAAGCAGCATAGTGTTTGTGATCAGGAGGATGTGAGAGGTCTGGTGTCCCGCCAAGGTGAGAGGCTCCACAGGTCCCCACCTCAACTCTTGTTTTATACTTCTTATTTACAGCGTCCTCAGCATGATATCCTCTTCCTGTCGTCTGCACTTGTTCCCTCTTCTCTCCCCGCCTTGACTGAGAGAGAATATGAACCATATATTTTCTGAACAGGACATGGCCCCAAACTGACAGGGGGTCTCCTTTATATTCACTGAGCTCCCTCATTTGCCTTCTTTAACAACTTAATCGCATGTGTCCTCAGTGACAAAGTTCCTTATTGCATCGGACAAATGGACTGTGTGTGTGTGTGTGTGTGTGTGCAGGACTGGCGGTGTGCTTCATTTATCTTTTAAACAACAAACGTCTGTTGGGGAAGGGTACAGTTTTTAGGGTCCGGAACTTCGCAGAGTTTCTGGCATCACTCACTGAGTGTCTCTGTTAAAGGGAGGAAGTTGGGTGACACTGTCGGACACACACTGCTTCGGATGAGGTGCCAGCAAATCTCAGTTTGCCCGTAGCTGTGATCCTCCCTCGACACAAACACACTTCATGTTGCCACGGCGCCCACTCTCCTCTTCACTCTTTTCCTGCTCCTCTCTGATGTCTGTTTGTCTTTCTCTGCCCCTCCTCCATCTCATTCATCTTCATAAAGGTTTATTCTGATTTAACATTTATTTCTAATACATTTAGCGGACAAATCAACAAGAAAATCAGTTGACTGTGAGGCATCATGTGAGCAATATTACAGACGGGATCACAAAGTAATTTGATGTGTTTACTGAAATTAAACAGCAACACTGAATAATGAATTGTGGATAACTTAACTTTGTACGGTAGTGCTGTCAGCAAAAAATATAAGATGAAGGTACAAATTAGAGCTGATAGAAGGCCAACGCAGCAGCTTTGGACCTGACCGCAGGCACCACAATCCAGAACAATGGGACATTAGAAAGATGTCATAACAACAAAAATGATCCTTTGTTGTTCGTTCAAACCCGAAAGTGATTACCCGACATCACAATGGTATTGATGAAGCAACATTTTTTTAAATCATGTCTACCTAAACTTGACAGAAAATTACCCAAGTAGGGATTAGATTAGAAAACATTGAAATTTATAATTTTCGAACAGCTTTGGACGGACCCAACAAATCAGAATGGCTGCATTTACAATGTTGTGACATTAATTTCAATTTGGCCAGAGAGCCCCTTAAACCTAGTCAGATATGGTTTTGTATTTATATAGCACTTTTCTAGTCTTGACGACCACTCAAAGTGCTTTACAATACAGTTTTACATTCACACACACATTCATACAGTGCATCTAATCGCAGCACTTAGTTATTCTACGGGGGGCCTTTCAGGGTTCAGCATCTTGCCCAAAGACACTTCGGCATGCAGATGGGTGAGACTCGTGATCGAACCACCGACCTTCAGGTTGGAGGATGACCACTCTACCCCTCATCCACAGCGTCCTATGAGCTGTTGTTATCCAACACAATCTCACCACATCATGAACATTTTTATGGACTCAAAAAGCAGGCTACTATGAGAAAACAATTTATCAGTGGTAACAGTGAACACAAGTCACTGTAAATTGTAGTGACCGAAGGACCAGTCAAAGGACAAGCTGGTGAAATACCGGAGATCTGACACTAGTAAGTAAGGAACATGTTTGCACTAGTCTGTCACAAGAGCTTCCAAAAATTCCTCCTCTTTTCGAAGCTAGCATGCTCAAAATATGTCTGTCAGTCAGTCTTCAGTTTATATATCTCGAGAACAGTTAATCTTATTGGCTTGACACTTGGCATGTGTATTGTTAAAAGCCTCTTTGATACAAGAGGGAAAGTTTGTTGGAGCACAAAAGCAGTACACATAGACAGCAGGACATGTAGTATGGTTGTGATATACCCACAGATGAATAAACTGGATAAATTAAGCCTGAATGAGATTTTAACCTTACTGAAAAGTAAGGTTACTGAAAAATGCATTGTTCAAGAATATAACTAAGAAAGAGAAGCTCTGACAAAGAGCTTGATTCTGTTTAAATGGACTGTATTTTGCAGTCCTTTCTCGAGTCTTATTGACGACTTAAAGTGCTTTAGAGTAGTAATCAAATTCACCGATTCATGTAGCATTTAGTCTGTCACACATCAGTCACAGGGCACAACTATCTTGCCAAAGGACACTTCAGAATGCAGACTGGAGGAGCCCAGGATTGAACCAACCACTCTGCCTCCTGAGCCGCAGTTGCCCCAGACATCATGTCTCTGTTTACTGTTACTTTACACTTTGAGATAAACAACTGTTCATTAAGCTCAGCAAATACAAATAAAAGCATTTATATTTATTCGATTACACCTTTATATGTTTGCTTAATTTTTGGTACATGTATATTTTGGATTGATGTATATTTTGATTGGCTCCTGTCCAGGTTGGATGGATATTTTTTTATTTTGGTACACCAGCTGTGTGAATGCAGTCACGTTCTGACTGGGGGGGCTACACAGCCACCATCGAAAGGATGCAGCCAAGAAACATCCTGAACACAGAAAATCGACATAATAATGAAGCTACTTGAGTATGAGTCCATGTTTTTAGGTAAATTCTGCATAGCATACCTTCAAATAAAGGCGGATGGAGTGATTGCTAATAAGCTGGCTCCCTCCATTTTGGACTCTCCATACCCTCAAAGGTCATCACTGCAAAAACATGACCTGCCCAGTGCAAACACAATATTGTCCTTTTGGCCAGTGGCAATCTGCTGGAGCAGCTCAGGGATAGTCGCATCAGTTGGGTTGACAATGATTTAGTTGGATTCAGCAAAAAAGCCATATGTCCCTGTCCTCATGACCCTAAATTAAAATGCATAACTCATCTGATGCATTTGCATGTCAAGTCAGCCAGCTGATGGAAAGGATGCAGGGCTTGTTTAGATGGGCTTCAAGATTTTCTACAGGTCAGTGGACACAGCCATCAGAGAATATGACACACATTGCAACATCCACCTACGAGGCATAAAGCAAAAGGTATGGGGATACACAAGTGTGACTCACACTGGGCAAACCTCAGGCAAATAATTTCTGACGCTCTCTTTCATTTTTTGCTCTCTGTCCAGGTTTGTAGAAAAGGAATGAATGAATCAATGGTCGTGAAGTGAGAGGCCACGGAAAAGCAGCTCTAGGGCAGACCATTAGCAAGCTAAAGTGAGGACCACAGCTTCGTCCGTATGCTGTGTTTATCCAGTGAAATCTGGTTTGGCGGCTTCCTGTTCCGCACAGTCTGCCAACACAAGCTATGATCTCTGAGAGGGTCAGGATGGAGGGGGCATAAACACAAAAAATAAACAAGAGAAAGGTGAACTGTCTGCCATTTGGAGAAACATCATCTGAGACAAGAGATACAAAGGGAAAGAAAACAAACTTCGGCTTTATTTGTAGAATTCTAATTGGGGCTCTTATCTTTCAGTAAGAAACTGAAGTCCCATTAATAATAATCACCTTAAGTCATCAGTGTTGGTGATAAGAAAAGATTCCCTGACATAACCTTTTTATCAAACTAGTCTTGCTCAGCAGCAACACTTCTCCCATTACTTCTCAGCATTTCAGCAACATATGAGACATGTCAGATATGGTCTGACTTTAACTATGCAAGCAAACCCACATCAGAGGGGCTGCATCAGTGAGTTCAAGTTTCAGAACAGAGCAGGAGTGCATCAACATTAGAAATAAATTCAACACAAATAATGTTTGGAAAAGAGGAGAAGAAGAGAGAGAGAGACAAGGAACAGCATCAGGTTTCAGCTCTGGCTAGTTGTTCTGAAGAAGTATTCCCATCATATACATGGGAATAATTATACTAATCTAAAAGGATATTTCACGATTGCAAAGTGTATCGTGTGACTTCACTAAGTATACACAGTAGTGAGTCAGGAGGCCAGGGACTATTCAGCTAATCAGCTTTACAGTGACTGCCACCAACCGGACTTTTTTTATCTATTTCAATCTGCACATCAGATTCACTGTCAAACAATAATAGCATCGCCTTCATAGGATTGATATTTAACTTTTTTCTCCTGAGTAATAAAGAAAATTGCTGTATATTTCCAGTCTTCCTTCAGAGTTTGTGTTTCAAGTGAAGAATGACCCTTCAAAGTAACAGTGAGATCTGTGCAATGCTATGATTGGATGAAGTAGCCTCTGCTAGCCAATCAGATGTGAATTCATCCAACCTTCATATTCTACAAACAGAAAAAAAGAAATGCTACTTTTCTTTTTTTTTCTATTTCTAGCCAACCATATACTAATAGATCGTTAGAAAAAATAACTTCAAAATACACTTCGATTTTTTTTTTATGGAAAATGTAACTGATAAACATTACATGGACCTGTGTTATCTGTGTTTGTATGTTTGATTGGTCATATGCTCAAAAACTGACCTTGGGCCTGGGGCTACATCACTATCTGCTCCAGTAGTTCATATGGACTGAAAAACAGCAAAGCTTGTACACACAGACAACACACACACACACATACACACGTGGTCTCCTAAAGAGATGAATGGTGGTGACAGTGCTGCTTCACAGAAACCACAGTGGCTTAAACAGAATTGGTGTTTAACAGCTGCTGTGTATATTCTGTAATGCAGCTGATCTAATTTTAGCTACCATTATCCAGCCAAGTTCTTAAAACAACACACACTGTATAAGGGAGACACAACAGTGTAGTGGGAAATCCAATGCAAAAATGAAAACCTCATGTATCTTTACCAAACAGTCTAGGATCTGGACATTTTTCTGAAATTATACCACCTTTATTACAGATGTGAAATAAAAATGTCTCTGTTTTCAGATATAAAGTTTCACAACTTTAAGGCAGTATTTACAGGATTAGATGAACATGAAATGTTTATATAATTACTGTTAACTATTAACTGTTATTAACTGTTAGTTTGGCCACATGAAGTATTCTGTCTGGCCACCTGATAAATGTCCTGTGGTCAATTTCTTTTAAGCTCAATTTTGGTCTCCTCCTTCACCTCAGAGAAATATCAGGATTTTATAGCTGCTTTAAGCTCACTTCACATACTAGCAGCTGCGTCAGTTGTTTTGCTGGGCAGGTTATGTAGTTATAACACTTCTGTCTGTCCCTGCAAGCAACCCTTCCACTTAATACATAATTGATTTTCATCAGTCATTGGTTTAGAAAAATATTGATTTCTTAAACTCTAAAGAAAAGCACTTATCTTTATCAGTCTTCTGAAAGCAGTCAATTGTAAATTCTACTGAATTTTATTAGAGGACTATTCATACAATCTGAGGTACCAAGAAACCAGAGAATTAGCTGAGTCTGATCATATCTGTGTTGATTCCACATCCAGCTCACAGTCAGATTGTATCCACATGAACTTTGAACAGAGCCTGCAGAGAGACTCCCTAACAGTTGTGTTGCCTTAACACTGTCTCACTTGATGAGAAGTTGGAATAGACAAACTGCAATTTACTAAAAAAAGTATGAGACTTGGCTTAAGCCCTCATTGTTTTAGGAGATAGAATCAACCCAAAGGTGGTCCTACAGGCTTAATCAATTCTGCCACACATCTCTCTTCGCAGATGAAACATTGAGAGAACATTAGGTCTAGAGCAACCTTGAGCCTGTGACTCAGTAGGAGAAATCTAGCGGTCTTGTTGCTTGACATCTTCATGACATGTTACACAAGGCGAGTGGTTACAAATATATTGTCAAATTCTCATGGCCTCTTTATCACTGGGCTAAAGCTGTGATAAAATGACCTTTTGTTTCCTCCCATCCCATCTTTTCTTGAACTCGGGTCTCACTAGACAACAATCACTCCCTTATTTGCTCTGTTATATGGTTGATATATCACTCCTGCCATCTCTCTGACTGACTTACTTGTCTTTTCTTTATTTTGTTTATCCCACATTGTCCTTGGGGTCTCATCCAACTCACATCTTCATAGATGTTTTCTCTCATAAAGAAGACGTCACTAGAAGCAATACTGAAAGTAGCATTGACAGCAACAATAAACCCCTCTGTCTTCCCTTCTGTTGCCGTCTACATGTCACCCTCTGCCCCTGTATGAACAGAGGGCCTAGTGTATCCAGGGGCCGTGAGTGAAGAACAACACCACTGGGGTCAACATCAGATTGGCCTGTTGAATCACAGGTTATCACCTTGTGCAACAGGCCACTCATTTCAATAGGGCTGTTTTGTTTGGGCATTTATAGCATTTAAATTTCTAAAAACACTGAAATTAGTGTTTAGTGACACTAAGGAGCCCATTCAAAAAACTGCCGGCCCACAAACATAATACATTTTTTAACATTTAGGAATTTATTTTAAAGTTTAACTTCTATTTAAAAAAAATTGTCATGGCCTTGATTTATGAGTGTAAATCAGATATAAAAAGGATGCAAATTTGCTTATAATGCTATGAAGATAATTGTATTGCTCTGGACAATTATCACAATGTTGTTTGATAACTGCAGGAACAAGGCTTTTGTTTAATTAAAGACAGTGTCAATCAATTTTTATTAGCTTTTCTGAGTTTGTCAAACATCAGAGCAATGAAAAAAAAAAAATTTAAGAAATCACCAATTATATAAATAATTACAACAACCAACGCAACTGTCCCCTTTCAACATGAGGGACCTCCGGATATCTGATCTATCTCTGAGGCTGAGCCCAGCCAACCATTGAGAGTCCTAATTTCAACCTCTTGTATCTACGACCTTGTTTTTTCACTAACCAAAGCTTGTGACGATATGTGAGGGGTTGCAATGTGGACTCACCCGTGATTCAGAAGATTGGCCTTGTGGCTCAACTACTTCTTTTACACAAAATGGCCCAAGAGTCCATTACAATGTCCACATACCTCCTGACACTGCACCAACCACCTGTGCACATGTGACATGCATGAACTAAATGATGATGTCTGAGGGTCACCATGGAGCTGATATTAAAATGTGTTAATGTGAGGCCTGACTATGTCTCTGCTGACTATTTTTGAAATTAATTCTAGGAACAAGGAAAAGAAGGATTGGAGTGGAGGGAAAGGGTTCTTGTGTTAAGTGAGGGAAGAAAGAAACAGAGAAAAAAAGAGGAAGAGTCAGGAACAGACAATAGAAAGAGTTTTTTTTTTCTTCTGTGGAAGAGATAGCAATGACACACACATTTATCGTCCTCAGACAGGCTCAGTCTAATGGACGTCTGTTTGTTGTGACGGAAAACATGAAACTACTGGAGCAAGACCAAAAGAGACTACCTGCTGACAAGGAGCCAGCGATTTCGATACTGCAGTTTACAAAAACCTGCAAGAAGCCACATCTTAATGAGGTGTCATTTTCACTTCCCTCCCTGCAAACTCTGAATGCTATTAGTGTCAATGTTAGTAGACTTACCAGGTGGATGTATTGGTCTTAGCAGGCAGACCGTGTGTGCACTACTCTTGATGACAACACCACCTGCTAACGCACTGACACCTATTGCAGCAGCCATGTTGGTGCTTTAGTGTCCTCCATGCATTGTGTTAACCTCATGCTGTCTCTGTGCTGTGGAGGAGACACATGTGGAAGTTATTTATAGAATAGCATATGAATATGGCTGTGCACAATCCATCAGTCTTCAACAGTATTTTCAATTTTAAGAAAATCTGTGATCGAAATCACTAAAAGGCGACTAACATTCATTAACATCCACTGAGATCTGTCTTTTGTCTTCTAGTGAATGGGTAAAATCAGCATATACTTCTTCATCAAATGACAGGTCGTAATCAGCTCTGGCTTTGATCAGCAGCAATGAAAACACCAAACCCAGGTTAATGTGTTAATTTGGCAAGACAGCGAGGTGAGAGAGCGCCTGTCCTTGGTTTGTTTAAATATGGCCTATATTCATAAAGCGCTTTGTCTAGTTTTGAGGAACACTCAATTTGCTTTTAAAGAGCATTTTTCTTTGCCATTCACCCAATCGTCCACGGATTCCTACAGTGCATCTATGGGCAGCACTTTTTCCATGAGAACTGCAAACCAAGGGGCAATTTGGGGTTCAGTATCTTGCCCAAGGACACTGAGACATGCGGAATGGGGACGACTGGGATCGAACTGCTGAGCTCCTGGTTAGAGGACGACCCGCTCACGTTTTAAGCTACACCGTTTGTGAAGTCATACATGACACACCGGGGAAAAGAAAACGGATACGTTACTGGGATTGGGTTAGGAGTTGATCATCTTCTTTATGGTTAAATTAGCTGTGCCTAAAATACCTGCATAAACCTAATGTTTGGTGTGAATGTTTTCAAACACAAATAAAAACATTAACACATTAGGAAAAACATTAGGAACTCAATGTTCTTTTAAAAAAGAAAAGAGTCCAGTGAAGTATATTCAAGGCCTATGTATGCTTCTCCGTTTTGACAGACAAGAACGGACGCTCGGAGAGCTTTTCCTGCACCTCTTATTTTTCTAACGTTAATGTCTGCTAACGACATTTCTGTACCTCAAACTTCCTGTTTCATTCCCTATAGCCCAATAAACCCAAAAAAACAACTACGACTCTAGGATTAATGTGACAAGTGTGTTAAGACAATTGCACCCAGCGAGTCATAATGCTTATGTTTTGTTTCTTAGCGCAGCGATTCCCCGGTCCTGTTTCCAAACTACGTTGCTAATTTATCAGCTTGAATCTACAAGGAGGCAGCTAGCTTCCCCCCCAGCTTCCACACACACAGTCAGTAGGGACTCCCGATACTAACTACTACCAAGTGTTTGCTTTTAACCTGACGCTATATTAGAAACAGTGTCATGACAGCCTTGGAATTAAAGTCGTGACAGCGGGTTTTTGCTCTGTTACCACCACAGTTAGCATGGTGGCTAGCCCGCTAGCGGCGTTATGACAGGGTGTTATAACCGTATGTGACCGTACACACATGCCGTTAGTGCTCTAACCGGCCACCGTCAGCCAGACAACTCCGCTGGCTTAACACACGTAGTTGTGTTTTGGGTTTATTGTGCTATAGGGAATGAAACAGGAAGTTTGAGGTCCGGAAATGTCCTTAGCGGACGTTAGCGGACCAATCACAGCCAAGGGCTATCCCTAGGATCTCCGAAATGCCGACTGATGGTTAGAAAAATCAGAGGTGCACGAAAAGCTCTCCAAGGAACTCAGAGAGAGGCATTCCCTCACCGTGTATGTCCGTGTCCTTCAAAACGGAGAAGCATACATAGGCCTTAACTGGTTGACTCAGCAGATGTAAGTCTAGTTAACCTTTTCCTTCTCCACTAAACAAAGCAAACCATGACCATTAAATTGATTGCATGTGTTATTTTTAAGTTTAATGGCATAACAATACATTAGTGTTTGAGACCTTTATATCGGTCAGATCTCGTCACATCACAGTATGTGGGATTATTCTGATGAGTTTGGACTTCTCCCTCAGGTTTTGGCTCCTGGCCGCACTCCTGACAGGAAACGCTTAGACAGGATAATCTTAGAGATCTTACGTCACCCCACTCACAAACAGCAAACACATACAAGTCTCAAGGGGGTACACCCTGTGTCATTGTGCGAACCACCGTCTAATAACACATCATAGCTGCAGCACTGGACTACCAACTGGGGAGGATGAAGCCAGCAATTATTCAAAGCGCCTACACCACTGAGCGTGGCAGTTAAATGTGAGCATGCTGGCCACCCTCCTGCCCAGACAAACAAATGCTGGACTTCAGGGTGTCATCACACAGAGTGAGGAAAAATATTTTATTTCCATTAGATAATGTGACCCTGGCAGCAGCAGTGGCACAGGAAGGAGTGTGCTGCTGAAGCTCATCCACACCAAGACATGATTTGACCATTGTGACTATGTCATATAGTGAATGCATCAGTTGTGACTTCTTCTGCTATATTATGTCTCTATGAGTTGTGCATGGAGAAAGATTTTCCAATCTCTAAATGTAGTAAGTGAGATAAAGTTGAAGGCTCTGAAACCAAGTAAGTGGGCCTTTGATATTTGGCAATGTTGTTACATATTTAAATTATGCTCTCTGAAAGGACTACAAATATACCACCTAAAGCAAAAGCACCATGCTAAGACAATATAAGTACGAGCCAATTTTGGTTTATTCCAAGCATCGTCATGTTTATAACGTGGTGCATTTTCCTGCCATTGTTTCAGAGATCAATGCTATCCTTGATAAAGTGCAAAGAAGTGTTACAGTCTACTGTCAGGTTTAGTCAACTCTGTTTGACCGATGGCAAAGAACTTGCGAATGAACATTCAAATATTTTTCTGCTGTTAGTAAAGAGCTGAAGGCCACAACATCACAATGGAAACCCACCAACCCTTATACAAATGACAATTTTGTACGTTGTTTTCTCAGAATTGCAAGAGGAGGACGACTTCATCTAGAAATTCTGCCATAACCAAATAACAACATTGGCTCTATAATCTCTTTGACACTAAAGCAATGATAGAGCCTAAATACCTAATGGAAGTGATCTTAGTCCTGTTTAGGTAACAGGCTCCAGCACTTGAACACGTTATGGACATGACGGGTTATTTTTACCAAAGCTGCTTGGAAGTTGAAGCATTTAACGTCTCAATGGTTCATCTCAGTGGCAAGTTGATTGGCTGCTGAAACGCAAAACGCCTTCCATTTAATGTGTTTGACCAAATGGTTGAACGTGTTTGTTCATCTGTGAGTGGTGTTTAGCGCTGGTGACAGGGCTATTGTTGAATATGCTTGGCTCTATCTACACATTGCCATGGCTGAGTGGGCCCGGGGCTGTGTGATGAATCAGGGACTCGGTAATAAGCTGCTTATGTAAACATTATTATTGTGCCTCAGCTGCAGCATGCTAAGGCAAACATGTTGCTAGTATGGACACTGAATTACTGTTACATTTTCAGAGGTAAATAGGTATATGTTCATAATGGTGCTATTATCATGACAAGAAGGTGTTCAGAGACTCGGCTGACGGTGCAAGCGTTACTTGTTGTGACTGATTTGACAAAAAGATGCAAAGCTATCAAAGATGGACAGAATTTGCACGCAATAAACAATTAGTGACATTTTTGTATATTCGATCATCTTGTTTGGAATGAATCGTAGGTTGTTACCATAGACTGTATATATACATAATGTTACATAAAGGCATCGCATTATTTCATGCAGGACACAGAGTCGTGTGCTCAGCGTCATAAGCTGTTAGCTACTTCATCACCTCCAACTTTTAGCACCAAGGCCAACATGGTCTCTGTAATAGTTATACATCTTGAACAAAACGTATCTTGCCTGCAACACGCCCACCGTTTTTTTTTTTCTTAGTTTAATCTTAGCATGTTGCGTGGTTTATCCAGGGAACATCCAAAGAATGGAGCCATCTGCTTGTATCCATATACAAGACACAGAAACAAAGGAGCACCATTGTTTTTGTATTACACACTACAGCGATAACATTTGTAGTATAAATACATTTTCCCAATATAGCCTTGTTTGGATGTTGACTGAGGAAAATACAATATAGAGTACAAGACATGTTATGAGTCTGAGGTCAGTTTGCTAAGATAAGCAACTCTTTAATTTAGTTGTATCAAGTGGTGAGGTTGCATATAACAACTACAAGAATGTCCTTCACATTACCCTCACTTACGAGAGAGTAAAACAATTTTAAGCCACTGTAGAAACATGATGGACGCCATGGAAGAGATCACTCCAGATGTACGTATAAACATTTCATTCCAATATAAATGATCAATAAATTCCAATATGAAATAAAATGATTCTGCCCGACAGATGATCGTAAAGCCTTTACACACTGGACCTTTACCAAATAATTTGATACTCCATGGCTTTGGGCATGATAGCAGATTCCAAATTTAGACCATCAAGTAGTTAGCAAAGCATGCTAACATCGTCTGCAACACAAACAAACAACACTGTTCATTCAATCCATTCAATCCCATTCAATCTTCATTCTAGTGTTTTGATTTTGTAAAGGCAGGATTGCACCTTGCAAACTTTACAGAATATCACTTATAGAGAGCCCAATGCACACAGTGTCGGCATGTCGAGAAGTCACAGCCTGACACACCATGCTTAATTGTGGTGGATATATCATTATTAATTGCTTTTCGAAAGAGAAGTGTAACAATCTGTAAACCTGATCTTAAATCTAATGCTATAGTTGCATTGAAAACGATGGAATCACTTCAGTCATGTAACATGGAACATACAAATAAAATGGCTAATGAGCCAAAGTCTAGTGATGCTTCTGAAGACCCTTCAACAAAATTATAATAATGACATAGGTAGCTCATTTATTTAGACTGTGACGTGTTCATCAAAACCTTTCAACAAAAGTCCAAATTCACACTCACATGTATTTGTGCTACCACTACAGCAGCCTAATCTCTGCATTATTCATCAACACATGACAGTGATATGGAAAAGGGAACCAGGTTTGTGTACACACACACACACACACACACACACACACACACAGAAACACGCACGCACGCACAATCACACCAGACATCCAATTACACTGGCAGGCCCTTATAGGTAAACAGTGCTGTGTGTGTAACGTGGATGGACTTGTGTGTATTTGAATCCTGCATTACTACTATTCCAGTGTCAGTTTACATGTGAGTACTAATGCATGAGCCTGACCAGAGAGCAGAGAGGTGGGTGAGTGAGCGAGTGAGTGAGTGCGGGGGTTTCACATGTCCTCGTGTTCTTATCGAATTGGTGATCAGAAAACAGAAGCAGCAGTTCTGGACATTTTGAACTTTTCATATCATGTCGTCTCATCTTTCCTCACATCAGTACCTGTTGTACTCTCTGTACATTATGTAATGGCCGGCCTTGTCACAGTGGGGTAATACTATTACACGTCCTTTCTCAATTTCGTTCTGCAGTTTACAGCATATGATCATTTGAATCGTCACAGAAATGAATCCCCATTAGTTGAACCTCAGAAGGTAGTAACAGATAATGTGGCCAATTAGGAGACCCCAGTGGATCACAGGACGACTCTGAGAGATGGCCAGTGAGCTAATGAGGAATCCTGAGACAGAAATGATGAACAAATCTCTTGCACTGTACAGCTACACAGACTTCTGCCTCTCTCTTCCTCCCCTAACCCCTGACCCATGCTGTGAGGTTGATATGACTTAATGAAAAATGTGAGCCGACGTGGCTGCAGCAGAGATACTTACAGAGGAGCAGAGGTCAATCACACACACACACAGGAGGGCGTGATGAAGAGGAGATGCAGCCGGGGAGCAGACTCCTGCCCCTGTGCTACCTTGCCTTCCCAGGTGTCACTCACACACACATATTAATCCACAAGACGCATGCAGCTCTATCCCAGTGATGGACAGACTGATGTGGGAAATTGACCAACCTGTCCACAAGTCCTTTTGACAGCTCACGCTTCCAGGCTCCCTCCGTCCACCAAGACGAGCACCGCGAGCCACCTTACTGGCCAGCAAACTGGAAAGACTAGATAGAGAGTCAGAGGCACTGTGGAGACTGTTCAGGAGAGGAGAGAGAGTGCTGCTCTGAAGGATTTTATAATCAGCCTGCAGCTCCACCCCCACCAGTCTCCGACTTTGGCCCTCCCTCGTTGGTATGGCAACAGCCAATCACCACGCAGCATAACGCGAGCCCCCTCCTCTGCATCCTCCTCCACCTCCTCCTCCTCAGTCAGCCTCTGGTGTTGACAGTCACACATCAGCATGAGCTATGGAGGCATGTGTGTACATTTGTGTAGGTGAAAGAAATTAATTTCTGTATGAGTATGAGTATGAGTCTAAAATCATTTGTGTATGTGTGTGCATTTGTGCATCTTAAGCCAATGCGACTGCGTGTGCAGATGTCACCATGTGGTAAGCCTGCATGTGTGTTAAAGTGGGTTTGTGCTTTTTTTCTTGCATGTGTAAGGGGCATGTGCCTTGTTCAAGTGCCATTGCTTGTTGTGGCAATGTGTGTGTGTGTGTGTTTGTGTGTGTGTGTTTCCTTTAATTAGCTGTGCAGCATTTCTCCATCAGCTGTGTATTTATACCTGGTGCGATATGAGTGTTATTGTTAGTCATTCCTTCAACACTAATTAAGTACAACAATTTGACTGCTAATAAACAAATAGATGGGCTACTGATAATATGAAATACACAAGGAGTTGTGTGTCTTCAATAAAAGTATGCTGTAAATATGTTTCATAGCCTGTACTGTAAATTGCAATGATAACATATCTTAGTATAAACTATTAGGCCTGTCTTTGTAACTCTCGCCTCCACCAGGACAGTGTGAGTTCAACCTTACAGTTCTGAGACCAGACAACATGTGATCTCAACTGAAGGCAGGGTTTTTCACACTAAGTTGGAAAAACTATTTTTCTTCCAGTCGGAGTGTTGTGGCAGAAATGTGACAATAGAGAGGTAATATATAATCACGGTGAAGAAATAGAAAGGTGTGTTACATAAAGTGACATCATCAGTTTTATTCATATATATATATACATCAGGTGAACATCATCTGAAGGTTTAGTTTTATTCTGTCCAAATAAAGGACTTTCTAACTCTGCTGTTTTAATTAATGGTCCTGTTAAATGTTAGTGGTTGTTTTATTGATGCTCTATAGATCATTCGTAAGCCATTACTCAGCTAAGAGAAGAGAATAAAATTCTAAAGACTTAAGAGTTCATCTGACTTTTCCTCTAGTGGCACCATGTGGCTAGGATTTGTAGTTCAGGGAAAATAGCTCCACAGCTGTGTCGCACAAATTCATGGTCTCCAGAGGATGAATTGTAATAACTTTGATCCCTGACATTTCATGCATTCAAAAATATATTTGGTTTATGACCTGATATCTGCAAACTAATGACATTGGCATCTGCCTCGGCTGTATTAAAATGCTGAAGAGAACATTCAGCTCAGTCCCATAGATTTTGTATTTGGTATTATGAATATCACTCATCAACACCTGATCCTAGTAAACCATTTAGTATTTTAACAGCTCTAGAAACATCTTTGTTCTTCCGAATATGGCTGAACTGATTCAAATCAATCAATCAGTTCTTGTAGCGTAGTAATATTCAGTACAACAGGGTAAATATATATATACATATGTTTTTTTTTTTGTTTTTTGTGAAGTTGTTACAAAATTGTTGTTGTTGAAAATTATACTATTCACTCTCTTCTACACTTCTTCAACGAAACATTTTAATGAATACATCATCAACAATACCAATCACTATCAAGAACATACTGTAGACAATAATCAAGACAGACATCGATGAAGAGACCTGCCAACATTGTAACAGCTGCATTTCCAAACACAACACACATGAGTTCAGATGAGTTCAGTGTCTGCTCTGTTACCAGTAAAAGCTCAGACAAAGCTGTAATCACCCTACATCTGCTGAGCTTTCAAGAATCTCCACGATGAGCATTACTACATACAACCTTTAAAGACACCTACACACACTGACTACACAGACAGGCCGGGATAAAATAATAAATACAGCTGCACAAATAGCTAATCACTATACATCTGACCTAAGTTACCTGTTCCACTTTCAACGTTCAGTACAGAGCTGTAGCTCTCATTGCCCAACTTTAAATAGAATGCTCTGGGAATGTTATCACAAGTCACAACAGGAAAGTAAGCCGGAGCTAGAAAGAACCAGACTTTGGGACGGCTTCTGACTTTAAAGGACCTACCGTATGCCAATTTTACCACAGTTGATATGGTTCCTAGGAGTCTTAATGAAATGTCTGTAACATATTTTTTCCAGACTTTTTGGGACGGTAGACATGCCAGATACCCAAATTAACGTGAAGAAGCACTACAAAAGTGGAATTTTCACAATATGTCCCCTTTAACAGTTATCAACCAACTATGTTGCAAAGCAAACTCTACCTCTGTTTCTCCAATGGAGTGAGATCTGTAAAAATACTTTTGCATTTCCATTATAAACATTTGACAAAAGGATTGGTTTTCTGCTGACTCAAAAATGCAGAGTTAAGCTGTGCTCTATCTACGCATGTACAGATTATCCTCCAGCATTAATGTGCAGCAGAGAGCTGTATGATGAGGAAACCAATAACACTGGTAAAGAAAGGGTGTGTGAGACTTTTCAGGTATGTTATGTGATATAATTAGAAGGAAATGTTTAGGAAATACCAAAACCATAAAATGAAAATATCTAATATCACAAAATGCATATTTGTCTTTTCTGGTGATGATAATCTCACGAAACTTACAAATAGTTAAATAATAGCCCTGACCAGTTGTAAATAAGAAAACCTCACACTGAAGTCTTCCGTTATCACAGCTTTTATTCGGCTCTGCACCAACAATACAAGTGATGTTTTTCAGGTGGTCTTGGTTGACATTGATTGATATTACCATGAAAGCTGTGGCATTTTGCATTGGGTATGATTAATGCGAATGATTATGAATTTAGCTGTTGTTTTAGCTCATTTGCATGCATCTACAACTGCACACACAAAGACATACAGCGACGTTTTTTAATACAAAACAGTGAACAGGGCATTATCAAGCAGCCTAAAAACTGTCCTTTCAGTAAGCTACACACACACACAAACACACACACACAGAGGGATGTACTGTAGCATGCAGCATTACAGAAAAAATACCTGGGAGCTGCTGGCACCAAGGAACGGTTTTCATATTTGTGGAGTAAACATGGAGCTCTCTCTCTCCCTCTCTCAAGCTACCTCACAATAGCAGGGATGTGATAAACATCACATCACCTGTGTTTAAAGACAAATTAACTAATCTTGATATAAACTGCCATTCCCCGCAACTTCAGAGGCATTTTTGAGATTTAAGGATTGACTTTTAGATTGAGGTTAGGGTTGCAATGGGTGAGCAATGTTCTACCCTCTAAACTTCACATGGTGTATAAATCTTTCCAGGGGGGCTAGGATTTTTCTTAAAATCCGAAGTGATTGTAGAGTGATTGTTAGCTTGAAGCCTATCGGAGGATTCCTTCTTAAACTTTGGAAAGTATTGTTCTGTTTGAATGCAGGGGAACTGATTGACAACCTAACAGTTATCTTTACGTCCATAGTCTCTGTCTCATGTATAGATTTATTTTGAGCAGAGGATGAAGCCACTGTGTAAACTAAATGTGAAGCTAATGGGTCACAAACTAATGTACAACAGGGACTCTGTTCTAAAAAATATGTGCAAATGAAAACTACTCTGATATGATCAGTGTCAGACTGACTGATGAAATGAAGGGTCATGTGAGGCAGCGTCTTCAGCTCGGCAGGAGGAGAAAGGGTTGTTCGATTATCAGGGGAAATTACCACGATAACTGACAAGGATTAATGTGATCTCAGTTTGTGAAAACGAAAAACCTAGACTATCCTTCATTTTACGGTGCTGTAAAGTGCTTTGAATTGTCAACAAGTGGTTCCTCTGTCCCTCAGTCTCTCCTCATCCACAATACAGGCAGCAGCAAAGCTTATGGGTGATGGACAATTTAGCTATTTAAACATCTTGATGATTGTAGATTTTCCCCCCTTTGTCAAAATGATTCAGGCTTAGTCACGACACAATCATGCATTTTTTTAAGTGGAGAATTATTCCGGGCTAAAGATAAGATATCTGGGTCACAATCCTAGGCGCCAGGACAGATTACCTAGAACACAAGTCTAGTTTTCTCGACTGTGTATAAACAACAGTCGAGATCAAAAAAACAGGCATAACCTATTTTAGGCTTTAGCTAAACAACGACATTAGCAGAATGAATTCATTGATGTGTTTGGTCTTTTCATAGGATTCGAAGAATATAGATAATCACCAGCCATTTTATTTAAACTCTGTCTTCTGCTAACACGATAAAACACATACACAGAAGGATGACAAATATAATGAAAAAGCCTTTTCAATAATTAACAGCAAAGAACAGGGTTTTCCCACGTCCTTGTGGCTGTATCTGCACAGTACGTGTCTTTTATGTACATGTGGTTGTTTCCAGTGGAACCTATTACACAACCGTCTCTATGAAACTACAGAGACAGCACACACAGGGGTCGACGCACATGCTACCCTCCATCACATTAAGCTTTCATGCTGCCAGGATCACTGAGGTCGTCTCATTCAGACAAACAAGATTTTTCCTGCAGTAAAACAGATGGAGGAGTTCCCCCTTCAGACTGAGAGATGGAGTGCTGCAGAATAGCTCTGCTCTTAGCAGGGGCATAAATACACCTCCTCCTGGCTTCCAGCCCTGCTGAGACCTCCATTCTCTCTCTCAACAGCTGCACCACTCCAATACACAGAACACAGACATCTTCAGTAATAGGGGCTCTTTTCTGTGGTGAGATTAAAGCTGTAAAGGTCCAGGCTACTTCTTGAGGAGTTGTACATTTATCCACTGTATTTATTACTGCCATTAAACCAAACACCCTGTGTAGCTGAACTCACATTAAAATAATCTGATCAAAGGGACAGATTCTTTATTTAGTAGATTAATCATCTTTAGAGCCTCATCTGAGATAAAGACCATTTCTCTTAATGTCAGAAAATACCATTTTCATTATACATGATACTTAACAGATGTCACGTATTTGTAAGTGATTTGATTATTGAAGCTGTTATCTAGGAGTTACGATGAACCGTCAGAAACAACCCTTTTCTAAGTGTTTGTGTGTTTTTCAAACTGAGTGATGATGGATTATGTTTCTCCACTTTTTCCCACCATTTTAGGAAGCTGTCATTTCTTCCACCTTTCTCAACAGTTTATGGTGTGAACTAAAAGGTACCACCAGAATAGAGATTAAGCAGTTACTGGCTACCTGGTTTAAGAGTTTATAGCTCAATTTTGATGTTGCTGAGATTGCAAGTTTCTGCTTTGTTTTCCTACAGTGTGTGTGTGTGCCGCATCAACATCAGCCCTGGTAATATCCAGTAGGCCAGGTTACCCCGCATGAGTATTCTCTTAGTTCTTGTTTCTAAAGACTGGAAACCGTGTGAACAACAGGAAACCCAACCAGGCAGGTCAGTGTGTCCAGCAGCAACAGAGTATTCCCTCAAACATGCCTGCATCAAGAGAGGCACGTGAAAAGCAGATTAACTATATTTTTGAGACAATTTACTGACCCACAGAAAGCCTCTGTTATGAACAGGGCAGCTACTACTGCCATTTTTCATATTAGTCCAGCTGCTCCACATACTAGCTAGGAGGGCTGCTCAAGCCCTCCTAGCTAGTATAAAATGTATTCTGTTAATGGGCAGCTTTAACACACAACATGTATATTATTGTGAATGAGGGGCTCCATGATATCAGATAGAGGTCGATGTTTTAATCTAATTTTCAAGCTGAAATAACAACAGTCAATAACAATCATTAATTCATTGAGAAATCATTGTGTGGCTGTGTTTATAACTTTACTGTCTGATTCGTATAAGAACATAAGAAGGGTCTTAAGTATGCATCTGATAGCTACATACGATCGCTAACATAACTCTTAACTCTGATATAGTGAGCTGCTGGCTTGTGGGATTACACTGACTCCTGCACCCTGGAGTTGTCAGGGCTGTTACACTAACAACATGCACATGGGGAATTGTTTGTTATGAGTCAAGCCAACAGACTGTTGGACTTTTCATGGCAGGAAAAGTGCAGGTAAGACCACTGTCATCAAGGACGGCTCATTTGCACAATTCCAGCACCATGGAATTATTTTCCCTGTAGTGGTTTTTAAGGTTATTAGTGGCATCACAGTCAAATTACCTGCTGTGATAAAGGTTCCTTTGATATGCAATGTCCATTTATATCAAATTTTGTTCTTGTTCCTTCCACTTGAAAAGAGCAGTAAACCAATTTGTGTTTGTGTGCGTGCGTGTGTGTACCAAGTCCATTTTCATAATGAATAATGCAATCCTGGCTTTAGAAACCTGGGGATGAAAGGAAAACAAGTGTTGAGCATCGAGGTTCAGACAGATGGCTGCAAAGAAAGAAAGAACAAAGAGTGGTGAATTTATAGTTAGGAAGCTGCTGTGATTTGGAATCACTGCTGTATACGGTTATATTATGTGTCAACACTTGCATTACACTGAGTTTGTCAGCAGATGATACTGAACAAACTGTTTGACGGCAGTGGTGTCGGCCCCTGTGAAATCCAGACAGACTGAGATTTGAGCAAAAAGAGAATGACAGATGGAAAGAGGCAAGCGCATCTCACAGCCACACAGGCAGCAAACAGTTATTTTTTTTGTTTATTGCCGAAGACCATACTGACAAGGTTTCTTAGCAGTATAATAAGTTCTTGGAGTATGACCAAACAGGAGACAACAAATAGATTCTGTATGAAACAAATGTAGGTAATTCAGACAGCTTGTCTTCAACCCTCTCTGCCATTTCTGATATTGATAACACAACGACTGACCCTGTCAAGGACTCGCTACTGCCCCGACCTTTAGAGTGGGTATTGCATCTTGCATGTTAATTTCTGAGGACCTTCACTGCCAATGCACCAAACTGATGCAGGATATGCAAAACGGCAATCTTTAATCAGCATAGTTAATAGAAAGTATATTCTGACCCCAAGGGAGGCAACACCACCTGGACGGGCAGCTGCACTAAGCAGGACTTCTTGGCCCTGAAAAGGGCAGTCATCCGTTCAGCCAAGCACGCTATCAGAACGACCCTCTCCGACCTGCAAGACTCTCATAACAGACGATGCAGGTCAAGGGCTGAGAAGATCCTCAGACAGCCCAACCACCTGGAAACTTGCTCTTCTCCCTGCTGCCCTTAGAGATCTCCCTACAAACCACAAACAACAAAACAACCAAATAGCAACCCTGCTCATACAGTGTTCATAGACAGAAGTGTATTTCTTCTAAGATTTGCGAAATCAGTCATTAAACGAAAATACCTGTGTAGTTCCCAGGTAAAGTTTACCAAATGCCGTTCAATCACAACAATAGTCTCACACAATATAGTTCTTAGCAATAAGTCGGACAAACAAAGCAGCTGACAGGCTGGCAATGACGTTAGCTGCCCAGAATAAAGGGATGATCCAGCTCTTAACGTATTAGTCTTGATTGTATGATCTTGATTGAGAACAGAACTGGACGCCGCAGACAACAGATCTGAAGTCAAAAGGCTTGAACCACAACTCTGAGAAAAATCATAGAAACATTGAACATTGAAGGGCCAACAGCACCCATAGACATAGCAAAGTAAAAAGAAGCAGACATCTTGTTGGGAGGGAGCAGACAGACGAGCAGGTGGATGCTTGTACAGCAGTCAACCAGAGACACAGAGTGACAATGAGGTGAGCTAAGTTTCACCCTAAGTACAACTTCTGTTATTAGAGTGAAGTGAGTTAAGTAAAGAACGTATCCCCTCTCTTAGTCAGAAAGCACAAGCCGTACAAATAATTATCAATTATTAAAGACACACTACTCTTTGGGTCTGTCTGTAGGACCTAGAAACAGAGACAGTCATGACATCCCACAATACCAAAAACAACACAGATTTGGTATTTAAGAGATTACTATTAGGGGTAGGGTTGGTAATCCTCTATTAACTAACGAGAGCAGGATACAATGAAAATATGCAACTGATACACCCCACCCCCTCTCAACAGCCTTCTCGCCAAAGCAACGCACATGAACATGCAGTGCCTTACAACTGCTAGAAGTGGACTTTTCCATGACTTGCTTCTAGCTATTGGTCATGCTCAGTGACAGCCAGGGCAAGGTGTGTACAGACAGGCAGTTAGTGACAGGCAAGTTCATCGACCAATCATGTGTGTGTTTCAGAAACAATTTCAATTCAATTCAATTGTATATGTATGGCGCCAAATCCTAATATCCAATATATCATGGCACTTGATATAGTAAGGTCATTGGAAACCTGCTAATACTAACATATACATTTCGGAACTAGGTAATGATCCCTATGTTAAGTGTGAGTCACTATGAAAGATCTAGGTATGCATTTAATGTGTGTGAGGATAATGAAGCACATTGCTTTAATCCTATTCAACGATATTATTATTATTATTATATTATATTAAACTACAGTAGTATCGTGTAAATGAGGCCTGCCTTCTTGTGACCTGAAAGGTGCACAACACTATACATCTAGTGGCCTGAACTCATGTACACCAAGCAATGAAAACCCTCACTTCAACTTCAAAGCACTTTGCTTCACCAAGGAACTGCTTGATTTCTTCCAGTTTAGCTACTGTCACATATGCCTTTTACTTTGTTTCGTTGGAGAGAATCAAACTTATCTTTCCATCCATCCATCCATTATCTATACCGTTAATCTTTTGAGAGTCGCAGGGGGAATTGGAACCAATCCCAGCTGACGAGAGGTGGGGTACACCCTGCCCATACCCTCCATAGAGAGGAGCCGCTCCTGATGTAGATATAAAGTATCTAAACATAAAGGGCCCATTTTAGGACAAAGAAAACAACAATTTGTAAAATTTAGATGAAACACCAGAGAAAACATCACTAGGATTTGTTCCCTAGGATAGATCACTTCACCTAAATCTTACAAAACTGACCTTTAAACTGACCTCAATCTGCAGACACTGGGAGAAGGCACAAACTCCAAGCTGCAAACTTCCTGTATGCAAACTCCACACCAGTGACCACTTTACTATAAGACAACAGTGCTAACCACCGCACCACTGTGCTGCCAGAACATGTTTGTGACAAACTAAACTTACAGGTAACTTACAGGCTGAGCACTTCAGTGTCAAAAGGCTGATTCTCCTCTAAAGACGATTACTCATTGCAAACATAAGATTTGTATGTATTGCTGTTATGTAATTAAATAATAATTAATTTGCACCCTCCCGTTTAATTTTCTTTTGACTCTGCAGAGTATTTATGAAGAGCAGCTTCAGACAGAAGGCTTGAGTGTTTGTGTGCAGCAGTTACAGACTGTGTGCTTTCTTCAGGGCTTTAACCCGTATAGGAAATCTGACATTAATTAGACGAGCTGGCACTAATTACCAAGCATCCACTGGTGGGAGCAGGAGTTCTCTAGCGGGCTACTTTTGACTCGGAGCCTTCATGGACAGGTGTCTGCTGCAGCTTTATGTTGGGAGGGAGATCTGATTGAAATAAACACTGGGCAGGAGGCAGATTTACCTTGAGGGTGAGGGAGTTATAGAGGGGGATGGAGTCAGAGTGTTGTGAGGAAGTCAGAGAAAATAAATATAGTCCTGTTGTGGTGATGAAAATGGCCATTAAATAATCAAAATAAATAATCAAAACAAAACCTACTGTTTTTGAATGGATCTGAGCCGTCTGATCGACAAAACCCATTTTGTTTACATCCATGTGTGCTGGCTGGCAGTCTTCATCTTCCCTTCTGTTGGCGCAGTGCTGCGTATTACTGGCACCTGTGGGTGAAACAGTATGTTAAACCATCGAAAGGAATGTGTGTCGTGTCAAAAACAACACATGTAACCATCAATTGTCTTCCTGACAAATAAATATCCCAAAAACAACAATGTGGGACTTTTTAAAGACCAGATATGAAATGTAGAAAATGGTCAGCAGTATAATTAAAAGTGAAAAGCTGTTATTTGTTGCCCTGTGTAAAATGTCTACCTTTTCCATATTTTCTCTTCAAGAAAACCTGTGATTTTGTGCTTGGGGACACATTATTTCTTGTTTTTACAATGTGAACGTGCTTTAAAGCTACACTATGTAACTTTTACGGAGCAACAGCGCCCTCTGCTGCCAAATGTGATGATTAATTCTGTGGGGCTCAGCGTCAATCCCGGGATTTTCATGTAGAGAAAGAAACAATTCCTTGACTGGAGCCATGACGATTATACTGGAACACAGCTAAATCATGGATATTACCCATGATCCCCGGTTTCCTGAACCAGAGGAACTGCCCCTGTACAAATATACCACAATCTGTTAAGTTTCCTGGCTGAATAATGGAGATAAACTCAGATTTTTTATTATCCACAGTTCAGCATCACTCTTGAACTCGCTGGAGCTGATTCTGAAAGTTGAAGCTGCGACTATCAGTCAGTTCCAAACTTCTCACAGGAGATCATACCCGCTCACTAAAGTTCCACAGAGAAAGATCAGACATTCAGGGTGAAGAGTGGGAATGAAAGAGGAAACATTCTCCCTTTTCCAAGTCAGTGAACCATCACTCTTATTTCAAAGCTGCTGTTTTAAGTTAAGAAACAGTTGCATAGTGTCGTTTTAAAAGTCATGAGTTTCTAAACTGCTCCCTCAGTGAACTGCAGAGTCAGCCTATTCTTTTAAATCTGGAAGTGAAAGAGTTACAGAGCAAGTGCATACAAATGTCATCATAGTGATGTGGACATAAAACAAACGCTACCTTACCGTAGTTAAACAAAACCAATTGTTTTCCTATTTGAACAAAACGAATCACACAATTGTTTAAGAGAGTGGCATTAATTACGCCCCGTTGGTTTTAACAGAAGGTACCATGGGATTTAAATCATTTTCATCTTGCTTTTAAGAATGCTGAAAAACACTCAAATTCCAAAAAGAAAAAGTCTGTTTCATACATTTCAAGGATTTTCTAGAAATCTTTTTTTTTTAAAGAATGGATCATGAATATTCATAGTGTAGACTTCTCTAAGGCAGTCCTCTGCGATTTGCAGTTTGAACCTCATTGATAGGTCCTCAGTGAGGAAAGTCAGGGCTGTTTTTATTCTACTGTTCCTCAAAATCAATCTTTCAGTTCACATCTATGCCAGATTAATCATAATAAATACAATGATGTAGCACCAGTTTGACAACAGAATGCCTTAATGCATTCTATCTATGGTGCCACAAAGGCTTTATGGAATAGAAGGCAATTACAACACAAGTCGTGGGAAATGGAGACAAACGCTTTCAACAAATTAAATGTTTGCTTTTCTAATCACCTTCTGAGTCACCACTTATTCCATATCACATAACATCTTTCATCTCATATACTGATCTTGTGTGTGTTAGTGCATGATGTGTGTGTTGCCAAGTCTATTTCTGCATGGGTTTAAAGCTCCAGCATCCCTGCATCTATATAGTAGTTAACCTCCTCCCACAGCACCTCTTTTAAAAGGGTTTTTTTCACTCTTCTTTTCCACTCACAGCTCCTGCCAGCTCTCCACTCTCATCCACACTTGTCTGCACTTGTCCCCTTGCTGGTGAGTGCAGTGTAGAGGGAAAGTGAGGAGGGGGGAATCACAAACAGGTGTCGCTGAAAAAACAGGTGTGATGCAAGTGATTGCACCTAAAAAAAGAGCGTTGGAATACTTAATGGGCTGTCACTCAAGAATGTTCTTTATTTCACGAGGAATTCAACTTTAGGTGTATTAGATGTATTTTTGCTTTGAGGCTGATTGTTATGGAATTGCCATACATTGTAAGAGGAGTATTAGATATACAGTTGCAATCAGAAATAGTTAACCCCCTCACCTCAGAAGACATTACAGTGATGAGGATGAAAGATAATGAAAATAAAGACAAAAAAACTCATTAAACAACAACAAACATTTATTGATACATATGAGTTGAAATTATGGGGCTTTCTTCCATGGCCTGGCAGGTATGCAGCTGCTCCATAAGTTGTAAACTTCCTTATAATGCTTCAAACTTACACATTAACAATAAACACTAACACCGATCACTAGTTATTAAGACACAAACTGTTTTTTTGTTTGATTCGTGCTTATGAGGCACTTGACACACAGCCAGGACATCAGGGTTAAAGTGACCGGAACCATCCGGATTCATGATCCAACGCCATTGATTAATAACTAAATAATAACTAAATAATGTGATCGTTTATGTTTCTTTGAAGAGTAAGGACGGGCCGACACGCACACACTGCAGACAGGAGGGAAGTTGCAAAAGAGGCAACGCCCCGTTTATCAAGGAACATAAAAATGAATTCAGCTGTTTTTTGATAAAGATCATTGTGTGATGATTAGAAAAGAGCAGAGGAGCAGGCGTAGAAAGGCGCAGAGTAATGTGTGTGCAGGTGTTGGCCAGCCTGCCCCCCGCGAAAATCCAAACAAAACTGCTAATGTGCCATTTCTAATTTTCATATATATGGCTGGGGAGCCTGACCTGTTTTTAAAAAGAGGATTGTTGCTTTAAAGCAATTTTAAATTGAACCTTTATCAGAATTGAGATACATTTAAAAATCAATTTTACTAATTAATTTTTACCTACCAGAAACAAGTTTAGGAAAGCCCTTTGAATCTGTATAAAAATCAGGATGTAAACAAAGCCAGTAATGATTGGCAGAGTTCTGACCTGCGGAGCCACGGGACCATTTAAATAGAGTGTTTATCTGAGGAGCAGGGTCAGTAGTGATGTGCTCCACTGCTCCGGTGTCGGTCAGGTCCTTGATGGAGGTCAACAGGCAGCCAGTGACTCTATTAGCAGCACAAATTACACACTCAATGCTTTTCTAGGAAGAGGAGTTGACAGAGCCACTTCAAGCTACTGAACATGTTGAGTGCTTTGTTTCTGAATCTCCCACATGGTTGCATCAAATGTATTCAATGGTGTTCAGCTCCAGGCGTTGTGTGGGATTAATGTGATATAAAAAAATTATAACGATAAGCAACGTGGGTTTGGTGGTCACAACACAGTGTTCTATTAAAATAACAACTCTTATATAAAAGTTACTTTTGTATTTATATATGCATAGTTATTAACATCAGGGATTTTGTTCTAGAATAAACAGGGATCAAACATAAATGTCGAAAAATGTATCTTTTATTAAGTCTGTATCTCCGTCTTGTTGTGATAAGACTCATCTCAATTTGAAGTTGATCTGATGTAAGCCCTGGTACAAGTGACTCAAAGTAAAAATGTGGAATATGGCCAAAATGGCCACTAAATGCAAAATAGGAGGCTTCCTGTTGTGTTTTTCCAATTTCCAATGTCTGGTCATGATGACCGGTCTTTTGTGAACATGTTCCAGTGGCCTCGGGGGGCACCATTCAACCATTTTGCAAAGCCCATTGGACATTCCTCCAGAATACGTACATTTTCACCACTTTCTAACTTTCTGCAAATTTTTGTATGAATTTGAGCATGTTAAAGCCCTAAAAAATCCAATTCATTTGCATGAATAATAATAACAATCCTTACAATTTCAATAGGGCCTCACCCTGTCAGTGCTCAAGCCCTAATAAAAGTATGTAAGATTTTCACAATAAAATATCAGAAAGACACTTCTGGCGATATTATGAGTGTCTTGTATCAAATGACAATTACAACGAATAATTTCTCATCTACTATTTCAGTGCATTTTCCATCAAAGCTGATCTGGCTGATCCAACACGTTTGAAAGTTTACCAGAGCGTTTACCTTTCTTGTTCAAGTTCTTCCACTGATAGTTTCACCTTCCTCACAAGCCTATGTTTGCAACTGACAGTCTCCAAAACCTTGGCAAGTCTCCATTCACCTCTGGGCAACAGTAACAGTCAATAGGTCTCATCGTCTCCTTTGGCGAAGGATTGCCTTCGCCGTACCTCAATTTTTCCACGGTTTGAGGAAATATCAGATTTTGGTGATGATCGGTCATGTGGAAACCAAGGGGCTGCGTTCCAGGTGGCGCTGTTGAGCCATTTTGCCACGCCCATTTTCAAATACTCCAGAATACGTACATTTTCACAACTTTCTAATTTGCTGCAAACTTTAGAAGATTTTTGAGCACGTTGAAGCCCTCAAAAAGCCAAGTCATTGGGGTGGTAATAATAAGAATAATCCTTGCAATTTCAGTAGGGCCTCCCGTCGTCGGTGCTAGGGCCCTAATAATAATCATTTCAATTTCAATAGGGCCTCCCACCGATTTCGGTGCTCGGGCCCTAATAATAATAATAATAATCCTTACAATTTCAATATGGCCTCACCCCATCAGTGCTCGGGCCCTAATGAGAGCTTCAATAGAATTTACATGATCTCTTATTTGTCAACAAAGTACAACAGAACCCTGCAGGATATATACTTAACTGCTTTCTGAGAGTTAGGTGAGAAGATTTCTGACAGCTGTAGCCAGCCGGGCTTATGTGGTGCAACACAAGAAGTCATTCAGGTAAGAGACCAATAAACTTATTTTCCAAAATGTCTGATATTCCCTTTAAGTTTAGAATATTACTAATAATCATAATATTTGAAGAAGGATGATAACATTTATATTTTGTAATAAGATTATTGAATATTCCTGGATATAACAGAAGAAAGTAAACAAGAGGTTTTTTATTTTATTAGATTTTATTTAAACTCAGACTAAACGACTAAATCTCTAAAACAATTTCAGACTTGTTTTCAAGGTCTGACTGATGCCATAACGCAGCATGCAATCTATTGCAAGAACTTGATGATGGTAATTCACCAAGGAATGTGATGTTGTAGTTAAGCCACTGGGTGGTAGTCAGGATTCACTTGTGAGAGGGCGTTCTCAGATTGAGAGGAGTCGCAGTCTTTACTCCACCGATTTTAAATGAGCCTGTAGCACCTCTGCAGGCAGCTCTGGAGCTCCTGTGAAGACATTTACCTTGAACACAGAAGTGTGGGAAGAAAACAGATTATGAAAAAGCGGCTGCCACCTTGCAGCCTGTTTGCTGAGAAGGAAAGGTTTGATAATTTATCTGCGTTCTGTGTCCTCCCAAATCCAGTCGGTGCTCCTCTCGCAGATGTGAAATGCTGAATAGGAAGTGAAGAGCAGCAGCAGCAGAGTGCTGTCGGCTGCAGAGCTCCTGCATGCACATGCTGGAACATGAGGCACTGATCCAACAAGGCAACAGATGCAGTAGAACTGTTTGAAGGAAACTGTTATCACACAGAATTTCACCACTGTGTTTGAAAAATACACCTCAGTCCTATGACAGCATGGCATTACAGTGGGCAGCAGAGACAAAAACATGAAAATGTTTATACCTTGGTCAAGAATGGGAGAAAGCCCCCCTCTGGACAGATAACTTGAGTATTTATCGTATAAACTCAGAAACTGTAAGTACAGATGGAACACTTTCTGTTGCTTGTATACCTGTGTTTCTGTCCTGTTTGTATACACACATTGAACGCACTGTATTTCATTGTTTGACCAATGTTTCAATGTCACAAAAGTATTAACAGTAACAAGTAACTATTAATTACGTAAAGCGGTCAGATCTAAAAAGTACAATATTTCCCCCTAACATTTGAAGTATTCGTTTTTTTTGTCTATATAAAGTAACATCTATTTATCTATATATATCTACTTAACATGCTTTTTGAATACTGGGGTGCAAGGCCTTTTCTATACACTTTGTATACAAGTGGCAGAAATGTTAAATCTGTTCTAGTTTGAACAGGGAGACAATGTGGAGATCTGGGAACAGATGTAATGTGTCAGACTTTTTAGTTCCATTTGGAACCTGTTCAGCAACTTTCTGAATGTGCAGTAATTGCTTAACAGCTGGTTTTGGGAGGCGGTGAAAAGACCATTAGAGTAGTGTAGGGATCTACATGTTATCAATGTATTGTTTCTCTGAAAATGAAATGTAACTCTAAAGTCCCTTTGTTTTGAAGTGAGAAGTGAAGGTAAAAGGCTGATCTTGTGTGATGATTGGTATTGTTCATAAAATTGACCTTGCTGTCCATGACTACACCCAGATTCACAACTTCACATTTTCCCTCTAGAGAGAAAGCATTTTTGTTTTGTCTTTGTTCAGTTGTAAAATGTTTTTTATACAATCAATACCAGGAGTTAGAAAATGCATGAGATCTAGGAAAATAGGATATGCACTGCTGTGAAATTTACTTTGTGTTTCTATATATCACGGGTGAGTGGGTCACGGTAGAGTGGTCCAAGAATTGAACCTTGGGGTACTCCAAACATAATACCCCTCTCTATCCCATGGAGAGAGGGGACTCAAATGCACTCAAAGAACTGCCTATCCTGCAGCTAGGATCTGGTACCATTTTAAAACGGGGCAATTAAATATTATTTTCATTGATGTTCAAATTGGCTCAGGATCCCGGCGCACGTGAGCTGATCGTTAATTAGGGTCTGTGTACTTTTTCTGTGCTATTGTGATGTATATATGATGTATAGATATATAGATATTAAGGAGACTAAGTTATTTGAAATAGTTATTAAGATGAGGATAAACAATCTTTTCCGAAAGGTGTTTTTCAAAAAAGTTACAAAATTGGATTTTGACCTATGAATTGTGATAATTGTTACATATCCTTGTTTTTATTATCAATTGAAGATATCTGTTCACATCTTGTAACAGTGACAAAAGTCTGCGCACAGCCAGGATAGAATTTGTCGTTTCAGATACCCACTTACACAGTGGCCGAGAAGTCTCCCACTAGCGCATTAACAAAATACACAAATGCAAAAGGCACAACACAAAGGGAAAAAATACACAACAGAAACAAATCCTCAAAGTGTGAGAGACAAGCAGTTACTCACTGCTGTAAAGTCATGAGTGTATGGATTAAGTGAGCTGTCAAGCCGAAATGCACCTGTAACATAACACTACAAATAGACAAGCTTCTTATATCAAGCGGTGACTGAATTGTCCAGTTATCACAACTGACTGCTCACTCAAGTGTAGAAAGTCATTCCACTTATTGCATGGTCAACAACCATTGCCATTCATTCATTGTGGCTGCATTAATACACTATAAACAATTGAAAAACAACGTAACGAAAAGAGCAGGTAAATACCTCATTCAATATTCCATGAAGAACATCAAATACTGACTCTTTCCTACAGTTTACATGAGGGAATCAATCCCTTTAAAATCCCTCAAGTTCTTCTCTAACCCCTGTGTCCCCCCTCACACCCTCTTTTTCTTAGACAAACAACAAATAAATGTCCTGTGCGTCTTTCCTGTATCTGCCCTGTGCTTCTCTTATAACCTCTCTGTCATGCAAAGGAGTATCTCTTGTGTTTTGTTTTGTCTCAGGTCCAACATTGAAGTAGGTCCGGATTACGAATTTCTGAAAAAATAAGACCTGACAACTGTTTATTTCATTGAATAAACTCTAAAATCTACCTTCTTCAAAATTTTACATAACTTAAGAACCACATTTCAACGCAATCCTTGCTCCTGTCAAGGGCCTTAAATGTTCAGGTGACGGAGAGAGATGCTATGCTTCTATCGAGTCACATAGAAAGGAAGGTGGTGATGGGAAAAGAAAGCAAAATGGAAAATCATAAGGGTTAAGGTGTTATACTACCTAGCCAACAAGACCCTCTTTAGACAGCAGCTAAATATAGGGGTAATATGAAGGACAAGATTAGTCATGTACAACTGAGTAATGACTGAAGCCTATACTTCCAGATGGTTGCATAAAGGTTAAAATGATCATCATATACAAGCTGTTCTCCTAACGTCACATCAGAGTTACCCACTGATCTACTGCAGCTATTATTTCTGTCATCACCAAACACAGTACTTGCTGTGTGTGGATGGTGACTTCATCACCATTCAGGATTTTTCATCACCATTCATCCCTTCCTTTCCACTGGTTCAAACTCCACTGGCCTCAGGGCCGGACTACACTGTGTGTTGTGCGCCTCGCTCTCTTTGTTCTGTGATTTCCAATACAAATTGATAAAATCAATGGATGGTTTAATCCATGACCACTGTATAGAGCCTTGTGGTAAATGCTGGTCTTTAAACCCCCCATACAGAAATGATAATAGACAAAAAAAAAGTAAAGAGTGAATTTTCAATAAATATTTATGTTTGGACAAATGCGTTTAAATCACATAACATACCCTGTTGATATACTATGGTTTACTAAAATGTTATTTTGAATGAAAATGTCTTTCCTCCAAAGCAGAAGTCTCTCCATATCCATTAAACTAGCCTTCAATTATTGACTTTTAATTGTCTATAGTGTCGCTAATTCCCATACAAAGTCTTCTTAATAAGGCCAGGAATTTAAAATGCAGCACAATGCAGGCCCGAGCACATTGAACTACACAGATGATAAACATAACCTCTCATAACCTAACATAATTCAAAACAACATACAGATAATAGTTATGTGCCAACCCCCAAGTAGATCTCCATTAAAAGATTGTGTGTTCAAATATTGAAGATGTGTATGTTTTCTGAGAGGATACAGCTCAGTGTCAACTTATCTTTGAAAACAGTAATAACAGAAACCCTTGTGAAGAGAGAATTACAGAGTAGACTTGTGAATCGATTGTTGGATGTCACCTTTTAGTCAGATTTGCAGCTTACTAAAGAACTCATGCTCCAAAAAAAGGTTTTCATCCTAATATAATCCTCTAGTGTTAATAAATCAGTAAATCACATGTTGACTGTACTGTTTAAAACAGCAAATATAATATTTTCTCCTCATTAAATAAACCGCTAGTTATTGTCGTGAAAATGCTACACCTTGCGACCTTTCCTTTACAGCTCAGAAGTCTTGGGAACTGAAAACTTTGATTTTATTACCCGCCCCCTCACCTCACAGTCTCTGACAAACAGACACACACAACAATTGCACGGAGCCTCAAGGGGAACGACAGGATGCTGGAGAACACGGCATTTGCAACTGGAGCAGACATAGTTCACCCGCCAGGATTTTCTCCAAATCCTTCAATTCAATTTCTCCCTCCCACGAGGAGGGAAGCAATGCTGCTTCCTTTCCAGCCCAATATCCCTGAGCAAACACTTGCGTCAGCTGTTTGTGTTTGTCAATACATTTATGACTATGAATATTTTAAAGACAAAATTGAGTTTGCTTTCTGAAACATTTGTCACTTTGAGGGAGAACCGGTGTTCTGAATTAATTCAAAAGCTTAATTTAGTGCCATGTAATTATTCAGCATGTTGAGCTAAGAATATCTTTCTTTAATTTCTATTACTCAGTATTACGTGAACAGGTGGGCTATTGATATCAATATCCATTGTTTCATTGTTTCAATATCAACCAGCTACAACTGGATGAAACAACCATTTATTATTTTAATAACACCTTCTGCTTTTCCAGTATCTATGACTGAACGAAGTCTTGGGTTAAGACATTTACTTTAAGGATTTCCCCAAGAGCCTTATTAAAATGTTGCCTTTAAGCGTTTGTGTGATTGAGTTTCTGTCCAGGCTTTTATTCTTTGGGTGAAAAGAAATCCACTGTCAGTCTGAATCTCAATTTTAAAAAGCCCCTTCCCTCCTAACAGTGGATCACATGTAATCCCTTATGGCCAGTGGGCTGAGATGATGCTGTCACTGCACTAAAGTTCATTTGTAGGACATTGGCTGCCGCTAGTGAAGTGATGGCACAACCAGCCTAATAGAGTGTTATCTGTGATTCAACAGTAACGTTTATTTTCTGTACCCTGTCATTGCACTTGATGTCTATCAGTTGTGCTGTTGATGAGGCGAACACTGCAGCCGCTTCGCCCGGCGCATGCCATGCACGTCCCTCCGTCTCATTCAGCTGTGTTGACTTGAGCAGATATAAATTGAGTAAATGCAATTGATTTTTCTGGGCATCTGCCTTTCAACGAAGGGGAAGTTAGAGGAAATAGGATGCGAGAGCGGTACCTTGGCTCAGCAAAGAGGAGGAGAAAGAAATGTGTGTGAGAGCGATAGAGACAGACAGATGGTGTTGCTACACAGGAGCCTGCCCTTATGTAGTTACATTCAGCCCTTATCACCGCTGGCAGCATTTTGGCACAATTTAAACAGGTACAGGGAATAGTAAACACAGCTAAGCTTTGAAATATTTATTATACATTTCACAACACATCAGCAGCACTAACCTTGCCAAACAAGTTGGGCCAGGGTGCAACAATTCCTTGAGTTTTTACCCGCTTTTAACTTTGGTGAATTAATAATAAAACTCAAGGAATTGACTGCATTGCAACATTATAATATAAATTTGTTTTTTAGTCGTGCTAGTGGCCTGGCTCTCTAGGCAATGTTTGTTGATTGATCTGATGAGTACTTTGAACTTGACTTAAATATCCACGGGATGAATTTTGATGAGCCTTGGTGATCCCTCTGACTTTAACCCTAAAGCACCATGATCAGGTTAAACTTCCACTGCTTTACGGCCTCAGCTGTACTTTGTGTTTAATTCAGATTAGCAACTGTAATCATACTAAAACCTACTGAACAATGTAGATCATCGACATGTGCATGTTAGCATGCTGATGTTTTCTTTACACTCTGCCAATAAATCAAACAACATGGCTCTATGATGTAAGAAAGCTTTGCATCTATAGCACACACCAAAACACGGAATATAAAAAAAGACATTGATTATGATCTGAAAATGTTTGTTTCTTTCATTTTTTGAGAGAGGTCCACATCCTTCCTGGACATTTATTTTCAGTTTCTGTTACTTTGTTGCTAAAGCAGGCAATGTTAATCAGGCCTTCAAGTAGGCGTAAAGAACATTATGCCTCTTCTCCACAGTTGAGTCTCCCTGTATTGTCTGTTTCTTCTTGATACATCTTTTATACCCTCTAATGTCTACTGTGCATGCCATGCACTGAGAGACATACAGCAAGAAATTATCTTTTCTCTGTTATTGCTTGGTCCATTTAGGTGGAAATCTGTATTGATGTTTGACAGGTGGCCCCTTAGATAAAAATAAACGTTACAAGCTTGTTTTGAAAGTTTAAAAAGTAGAGATTATTAATATTTGTGTCAAATGTCTATCATCAGAAAGAAATTTAAACTCAAGTAAATGCAGACACCAGAAACATTTACTTAAGTAAAGTAACAAAGTATTTGTACTTACTCACACGTGTGCGAGTCCTGCTGTATGGCACGCCCAATGCCATACGCCGGTATGCAGACCATACGCCGGTATGCAGACCATCATAAAGTGAACTTGATGTGTTTTATTTCTTTATATTTTCCAACTCTAGTGGCACGATGCACATTAATTAAAAAAACAGCAAATATCACATTTGCTCCCCTCTATGTGGCGCATCTGATTTGTGCAACAGTTGTTGCAACAGCTAGTTTCACCGCCACAGCTGGAGTTAAATAACCATATAAATAAACACATTCTAAGCAGCCATTAACAGTCCATTTACACCCTGTGGGAGGAAAAATGTAAAAAAAAGAAAAGGTACTTATAATACCTCACCGCAGCTTGGACGACTAATGCCGTTTGGATTGACATCTGAAGAGGTGTCCATGACAAGAGAGAATACAATTGAACTGTCAGCATTAAACATGTCATTACCTTGTTGCATGGTTAGCCTTCCCTGGTGAGTATTTTTCTCCTCCGTGTGATTCATGCACACTCAACTTGTCAATTGGCATACGCTACAAAATATCAACACATATTGAGCAACACTCTGATTCGACAAGGTCATCTTTTATCAGTCGCATTAAAAGGGATAATTTTCTGCAGGAAAAAATTAGCGCTGCAGTAACAGCTGTACAGATTGCTGCTGTATGATTCTTCAGGCACAGTTTGCTATCAACAGCAGATATTTATATCTGTCCAACAGCCCTATTTCCTTGCCTTCGATTACACAGGGCGGTAATCCTCCAAAACTTATAGCTGTGTCCATAGTTTTTGAAATGCTCAAGTAAATGAAGAATCCATCTATCCGCAAAGTCATCAGTAACATGGCTACATGCAGTTCACTAAATGGCTACCACAGATGTGTGGTTCATCACTATATAGGCTTCCAGTATTCAAATATTCAAAGTTAAACTGCTGCTATTCTGTGTGATGGCACAATTCTCTACTCATTATATTGTACTAATTTTGTCTGGTTCAATCTCTAACACAACATATGAAAAAACAATGTAACTCCAGCACAACAGGAGGTCTTAATAAGTTAGTTCTCATTTAGATTCTAATTATCCACCCTGCTTTACAAGCCTGAGTAAATGTAAGCTAATATTAAGGTGAAAAGCACCAGCTCAATGAAACCACAGTCAACAGAGTCTTGAAATAAGCAGAAAAAGCTGTGCTTTTTATTCTTAAATAAATAACAACAAAGGAAGAGAGGCTGTTATCCATTTAAGTAATTTTACAAACGTTGAAGTCTTATTTGTGAGCACTCACCCTATGGAATTTAGTTAGTTGCATGTGAATATTATCTGGGAAATTATGTGAAAATGGGGGGTTAGTGTTAGGGTCAGGGTTAGGGTTGGTCAAAATTAACTAACTAAAAATGTATTTGGACCACTTGAGGGCAGTGCAGACAAAAAATATTGCAATATGAAGTAGTGGTAAACATGAGTAAAAAGTGTCGCCATTTACACAGACTCAGATAAGTACAGTATGAGCAATAATTTATTATTTTGCAATAATTTATTATTTATTAAATCTTCTCTAGCACCAAGTGTGCTAACAAGGCTAGCCATTCAAACAAGCAGTTCACGTTCACAGACCCAGTGACACCATCCAGTGGAAGAGTCGCATCAGATTCCTTTTACCAGTCCACATAGCAGCTGGGTAACATTAACTGTGGATCCATCCACACCCAGGAGACAAATGCTCTAACGGATGAAGATTTTCCGACCCAACCTATCCCAGGATTCATTGTGTTTCAGTAACGTCATGGTACCAGCAAGCAATGAGACAATGTTTGAGTATCATGCTACAACTCAACCAGACAGCTAACAGTACACTTGTAAAAAAAACAAGGGGCTTTAAGAAGTACCTGGTGTGTCCAACTTCAGCTCTGTTGCTTAGCAACATAAATAAATGCGGGACAAGCTTGAGATGCTAATCACAGAAAAGTTCTGAAGACCCGAACATTTCATTTCAGTTCTTCCTTCGCAGCCTACACAGTACACGAAGGAGGCGGTCTTCATAGCCTGCTTAGACATTGTCCAAAAGATGCAGCCACTGAATTAGGACACATGCATTCACTGCCCTCCCAAGCACTCATGTGTGTAATGAAGCATTGGTTTTCGTCTGAGATACTAGTGCAAGTGTGACAAATGGATTTGCGACACCTGCCATTGGTAGCATGCTTATTTTCCTGTTGCTGAAGAGGAATCAAATATGTGAAAATAAACTATGTCACCTTAGGTCTGTGGTTAGATAACAACAGCAGTTGACAACAACATGTCTGTTTCTTTCCCACTCATCTGACATCGTGGTTGATTCCTCACCTCCTGCTGTCTCTGAGGGAAGTATTGGACAAAAATGAATATTTCTCATTACCTTTCAGTAATTGGTTATATTGATTATATCCATCTGCTGGGAGTTTAAATCGACAATCTAAATACATTGATTGTTTGTTGGATTTATAAGTCAGTCATCAGTGACTTTGGTGACAATATGTCAGTGCAAGTATAGGGCAGCATTTCAACAATTCAATATAATCAATAAACAAGTATATAATAATAAAGACAAACCATTAGACAAAACCACCATCCAATTCAAAAAATACATCATCAATCATTTCATTACAAACGTCATGACAAATGTCATTACAGGCAAATGCTCAGTAATGACATACTCTATGTTCACCTAATGTTACCTCTGTGGTTTTCTTTGACCTTAGGAAATATGAAGTTGTTGTTTAGTCTGCAGAGGATGGAGGTTGGGGTGTCTGGATGAGTCCAATTGTATGGGGTAATGTGCTAAACTGTTTCTTTGACATTATGAGTAACTTATTGAAATGTCAGCTGGTTGCTCTGATGGTGACAACTGGACTTCAGGAAGTTACTGCTGTGCTATAGATTTTGTTGCAGTTAGGGGGGACGTTGTGGCATTCAGCTGCAGGAGGTGGCTCATGAGACCAGGTGAGTTCATTACAAGCTGTCATAAGTAATCTATTCACTCCCTCTTTGAAAGCAGAAATGTGCTGGACCTGGGGGAACGGATGGACACCATGCAGTTCGATTTATGATAGAATAGCCAGCCATGTGCACTTCAAAAGCCATGCAGAGGAACAGGAAACTTTATAAAGAACATTTCTATTTGAGTTTGTTCCAGTATAAGAGCTTTATCAGTGAGCAGCTGTCTGTGGTTTGTTTTGTGTAACCTGCAGTGATAGAAAACCTGCTACGGTTAATTCCAGGCTAATTGTGTAATCGTGCTTGCCTGGATGCTAAACTACCAGGGTGCTGGCAACAGTTGTAAATTCAAAAGATAAATGTGAAAGTGATATTGATTTTTTAATCCAAACTCTTTGTATAAAAGCAAATAAATGTGCTGTTTATCCCACATGGCAAACGATCAGACAATAACCACAACGGTTCTTTAACCCTAACCAAGTCATTTTGTGCCCAAATCTGAACAGAACTTGTACTAACAAATGCTGACATACCATTGATAAAACATCAGTATGTCACTCTCTGAAGGAAATAACAAACAACTAATTTCATCATGTTTATTTGTCTGCAGTATCTTTTGCACATTATACACCATGAGGTATCTTTCGCCTATTATTTGAAAACATGCTGATCACTCATGGTTAGCCTTCCCTGGCTGTTTGTTTGAAAACAAATTCACATCCATTGCACACAACAGTCTGATGTGCAGTAAAGCAGATGAGTTGGCTGGATGCAATAATCCACCAGAGTGACTGGGCCATTTAACTCAATTTCTAAAAGCATCCAAAACAACAGCACAATGCTCACACTGCAGCAGGCTCAACAAGAGTCGTTCAGTAATGTGATGCTAAACGGTTTGGAATTATAGTAAATGAACTACAAAACAAATTTACATGTGTATTAGATGAGCTGGAGGCAATTAAGACATGGGTGATTCATGCAAATGGGTGTCATTCAGGCCTTATCATTTTTAGACGAGAAAACAAGTCCATAATTTAATTTCTGATGGCTGCGTCTGATAGACGATGTCTTTGCTGTGGGACGTAAACACACCTCAACACGCAACACATCTTCCTCCCACCTGAGGCATTAAACCGCAATCATTATCGCGCACCGCTCTCTGACAAGGACACTGTTTGAGTTCAACCCTGTCACGGACAACATGGAACCTGTCTGATTATGATTAGGAAAGTAATCAGAGGTAATTGCAGTTCTGTCAAACTATTCATGCTGCACATCTCTCTTTGTCATGACTTTCAGGTCGAAAATTAATCTGAAAACCCCAACACCTCGTGAGCATGTAAAGAATTCCCTCTGTGTGAGTTAACATTGAAATCAGACATTAATGACAGAAATCCATATTTTAGAATGTCTTATAATAACATCTTTAATTTGCTTGTAAATAAAACAATAACACAAATACATGATGTAGTATTTGTGTGTAACAGTATATTTAGTTAAGATAGCCATGTCACAATTATTCTTCCCGTATATAATATTGTTGTTTTTAAAGCTGTCCGACAGTTTGTATGGCCTAAAGTGGAGTTGAAATATAATTAAGCCTTTGGCAACTCTATAATGATCCTTCATTTGCTTCAGCTGTGATGCATATATAAACCCCAACCATGAAGGTATTCAAGATGAGTTGAAATCATGGGAAAGACAAAGGAGCTTCCACAAAAGCTGAGAGAGGATATTATTTCATTATACATGAAGGTCCGTGGGTATAAGAAGATTTCCCAAAAATGTATATTCCAAGAGACACAATTGGGAACATTATAGGGAAGTTTAAATCTTATGAAGCAGCTTCAAACCTGCCTGGCTGTTGAACAAAGCCCAATATTGATGGTGGGTCATTGATGATGTTAGGCTGTTTTACTGCGGCAAGAACTGGCAATCATGATTGTGTACCTGGCATAATGGATTACCGAAAACATTTGTTAGAAGTTATAAAACCTTTGGTGCTATAAGGTGACTTACAAACCATACTGGTCCCTTCCAGGTAATGATCTGTTCTTCAGTCAACTTGACTGCAGCTCCTCTTTCCACCATGTCATGCACCTGAGCTTTGTAAGCAGACTTCCACTCTGGTGCTTGGCTAGCTGCTTCTCTGTCCTCAGGAATGTTGCTTCCACTGCTCCTCTGTTGTTCGGCAGTGAGGCTGGATCCTCTAGCCAGGGATACTTTGTGTGCCAATGTGGTTGTCTGCTGTGATCATCACTCATGACATACGTGAGTCCTTCTTTTACCACCTCAAGCTCCCTTTCTTCTGCAAGGGTCATTTCTTTGCCACCGGGCTGGCAATTTCCGCAACGGCAGCCGCCGCATCTGGGCTCGCATGCGGCGCCAATGATATCCCAGTGCCACCACTCCAGGAAGCATTGTTTGCTGGTTGAAGCGGTTGATCCTTGTGTTTCGAATACTTCTTTGTTTGAGATGTTCTGTTCTGGACTGTACGTGAGCTCTTCATATTTCACAGCTGCCGCTCTCATTGATCTTGCAAAATGTGTCTTTGACATGTGGGCTGACACTTCAACCTCCTCGCACAGTTTGGGGTGGGTTCCTCCAACCGTTTTCCCGAGGGGTCCATCCCACAGTACAAGGTCCCCCACAACTTTGACTCTCTGTGGAGCTAGCCGGCCTTCTCTGTGGCTAATGAGAAGCTCCACCTCTTTGGGCCTCACAAGCTCATCAAGAGGTACATCTTGGAAGAATGGCTGCAGTTGTCCAGGTGTTACACTTTTGTGGACATCTGCGATGTTCTCAAGCCCATAGCAAACCAATTGATGTGCTCTCAGTGTGTCCTTGGAAGTGGATACACGGATTTTGAGGAGATAGCGCTTTGTCTTTACTTGGACCTTCATTCCGGCTACTCCATGGACAATGAGTAGGATGTCTTCACTCTTCAGATTCAGACGGCTTGCTGCTCTGTGAGTGATGTAATTGGTGTCAGATGCTAAGTCGATAAGTGTTCCGACTTTCTCTCCGGCGTTAGCTGTGACGACGAGTAGCATCATGATCACTGGAAGCTCCTGCATCCCGTTTTTTTCAAGTAGACCTTGCTGGTCATTTGAAGTTGTGAAGACTCTGGAGGCAACGTTTGAGAAGACCTCCCTGAACTGTTTTGCTAGGTCGGTGGGAGATTTTTGATGAAATCCTCTTGACCCTCTGTGTACTTCCTTCTGCCTTTATCCTTTTCCGACTTGTCAGACTTCTTTGACAAAGATTTAGGACAGAGGTAGAAGTTATGCTCAGCCTGTTTTCATCTCTGCAGTCTTGATTTTTGCATAGAAAGCCAGGTTTGCAGGATGACCGGTCATCGTGAACCTCAAGGCATCTTGTACACGCTCCCAACTTCTTTACTGAAGACTTGAATTGCTTGCAGAAGTAGAATTTTCCCTTGTGTTTGGCATCACCACAGACTACACAGCCTTGGTCATCAGCTGACTTTGTAGACTTGGTTCTTGCACTTTTCGTGCTCAATCCTGTTGTCTCTCCAACTTGGCTTACTTGGCTCCTCATCTCGTAGCTGCTCAAGCTCCTCATAGATAGCTTCTTGCTTCTGGAGGAATGCCAAGAGATGATCAAACCGTTTGTCTGGCGTTACTCCATTATTTGGATCGGCTACATAGACAAGCCACTCTTTTTTGAGGGAATCAGGGAGTTTACTCTTGATTGCTTTTGTTACAAGGGGATTCTTTATGGCGCCTGTGTCTCCGAGGTCACTCAGGTCCCCGAGTGCTTTCTCCACGGCTTGAATCAACTCCACAATTTTCCTTGGTTGACTACTTTTGACAGATGGCATCTTCTGTAGGTCTTCCACTATTTCAATGGCGATAGCCGTTCGATTTCCATAGCGGTTCTCCAAGACGCGGAGAATGTCATCTGCAGTGTTATAGGTGGTCAGGCGAAAGTCTTTTTTGAACTTGTCATCGAGACTGTCGAGTAACTGTATCTTTTTCACTTCTTTGGAGCCTGTTACTTCTCCCTGTTTTTGGAGCGACTCCCAGTCCCTTCTCCACCTGTGAAAATCACGCTTGTAGCCAGAGAATCTCGGGAGAGCTGTGGGTTTCAGCCTAATGGTTGGAGTAAAGTTGTGATTGCTGGCAGTGTCAGTTGTGTTTTCCGGTAGTCTTGCCGTTATGAAGTCAGCCTTTCTAGAGACCAGCCTGGTTGACTGGTGTTCCAGCTCTTTCAGCCGACCACGGAACTCTCGTTGGTCTTCCACCGGAACCCACTGCTGCCATTTGCAGTGCGCTTTCTTTGCGGAAACCACAAGTGTTTTCAGGTGAGTGAGCCTAAATTCATAGGCGTCAAGGTTGCTGTCGGTATGTACTCTTCCAACACGCTCAGCTTCAGCTTCTGCTAGTTCTACAGCTGTGCGCAGTTCATCTCCAAACTTTGTCCAGAGTGCTTTTCAAAGTAGCTCTTCAAGTTCCTTCAGCTTCTGATTACATTCACTGATGGTCTTAGCTATGTCAGCGCTTTGCTGTTCGGTCAGCTTAACTGATCCTCCTTCATCCAGCTTTACCTCCTCTTCTTCAATGACACCTGCCATGACTTCGTCATTGGTTTCCATGACTTTCTCGGCTGCAATGGTGATTTTACTGAAGCTATCTCGGAGCTGGTCTTCTGACATGCTGTCGTGAGTTCTGATGATATTGTTCCTTAGTCGTGTGAAGGATCGTTTGGCTACTGTCCGCTCACTTTTGAGCTGCTCAATGGTTTCAGCCATGTTGGATGTTTTGGGTCCACCTGCTGTTTGCAGGGTGCTTTTATTTTTTCCTGGTCACTGTTTTCACTGTTCCAGCTTACAGTCCCTTTTTTTTTTTCCACTGTCTTGCTGTTCCAGCTTACAGCGGTTTTTTACTGTCAAGCTATCTAGTGTTTGTGCAGCTTCCCTGCTTGAAAGGGATTGGTACAGACCGTAGGAGGTTTAACTGGGTTCCACTCATGCAATGACCACACCGTTTTCCTTCTTTAACTCCTCTTTACTTTTCTTTTTGTATTTTCACAGGTACAGGTAAGTTGTAGCAGGTAGGTATTGTGGGTACAGTTGTAAGTGGGTTGCAAGTGGTAAACTGCTAGGTATACTGCAAGGTAAAAAACCTTTAAAGAAACCAAAAATAACTACAGTAAATGCAGTGCAGAATGAAATAGTAAATACAAACATGTTTTTCATATATGCATTTAAATACTTATAAATATAAATATATAAATATAAATATAAATATTATTAATAGTTTTCAATGTCTGAGCATATTTTCATGAATTCTGTTTTAAATATATGAAACCATTTTTAACTGCTTTAAATATCAATTAATCTTTAAATGCACAAATTCATCTTAACTGGGTTTTTATATATATATATATAATCACTCATTTGAAATGTAAATATAAATAGATCAATAAAGTCAAATAGAAATAACTTTAGCAGTATTCAGATCATTTCTATCAATCTACAGATCAAAATATAAACCCCATTTGTTTTCAAACAATTTGCAGTCAAACAATCATGTGGCATCAAACACCAAACAATTGTCCACGCTTAAACGCACGTTTTAACGTGCGCTACAAGCGATTGCGCAACTTTACAATCCTTACGCTAACAAAATCTTTCTCTTACCGGCCGACTTTTTATGGCTGTACCAGCGCTGCTTTTTCCACGTTTTCTAGCGCAGCTTTGCTGCTGCTGCTGGACAGAACGCTGTCTGATTTGTTTGCCCCTGGCGTTTCCTGAAAGAGTCTCTCTTCCCCTTTCTGTCCTTTCCAGTCAGGTAACGCAATGACGCGGATTTCCCAGGTAACGCTCTGAGGAGGGATTCCCCCAGCTGTCAGTCGGCGCTGCATATTAACCCCTTCATATCCAGCGGGGATTTTCCAATTTGACTTCACACTTACTCTATTCTAGCTTCAATTCAGCCACACACTATCTGTTTAAAGGCAAAAATAACGGAATGGCTAAAGAAAAATATATCTTAAAAAATTCTCAAATAATTTATGTCAGACTGGATTGTAGAGCTAGTTGTACTAATACCACTACCACTAAAACTGCTAAAAAATGTAAAATTGTCAACAACATGCATTCTGAATGTTAAGATTTGATCTTGGAAGAAAATCTTGGACGAATTGACCTTGGTCTGAAATTTTTTTTAAATTTTGCTTGAAAAAATTGTGTGGCTGGTGTGAACTTTCATTGATTGGATGCAGATGTTTTAAATATCAATAACATGTGACTTGATCATAATTTAAAAAATGTATCTTGTTTCAAAAAGCCCTTAAACGTAATACCATTCTCAGAGGATAAAAATAATACCAACCAATATCAATCATAGCTGTGCACGTTCAGCATTTACTACATGTCAGGATATTTTCCTGGATTTGTGACAAACAGTACAGTCATTTAGATAAGTATTGTTACTTTATTATTTTAGCCTTAAAATAATGTTCTTTATTCTCTCATCTTAAGTCTGAGACATGCTTCTGCATCCAAGCTACGCTGTAGGTATGCACATAGCCTACGCTAGAGGCCAAGCATTCATGGTTGTGCATAAGTGAATGTGAGTCATTATGCAATTACACCGCTTAAAAGCTATTAGCAGTAGAGTTTCTATGCTGGTGTTGAGTGTCTTCCGTTTTCTGTTTTCTTTAGAACAGTGGAAGTAGTACTAAGCAGACAGTGTTGGAGCTGATAGATGTTGAAGAGAAAAAAAAAACTGAAAAAGGCGAGTCTGTCAGAAATGCAATGCTTCCACGTTTACCAATCACAACTTTTGCGGTTTGCATCACCTCGATATATGGTTACATTTTTGGGGAGGTGTTCGTCAGGGTATGGCGTAGGGCTCTGCGTAGGGAACACGTCTACGCTTATGCTACAAAGCAGAATCATGAATTGGGCTTTATTCTAAAACCTCTGTTAGCTGGACATCATAAGAAATATCATATAGTGAAAATCACCTGGTTAGCTTTGTTTCAATCTATTAAAAAAAATGTCACTCAAATATATTTTTGTTTTCCATTTTGTTACTCAAACTTTATGGGCAAGTAATGAAACCTCTAAAAAGAACTTGAAATTTAAACTTTTCTTTGCAATGTATGCTCTCTGGATAAGAATTGTCTCATCTTCCCCCCAAAACAAACTTTATATTGATGTTCGTCCAAAAGTAAAAACAATATATTTTCAGTATTATTTAATTGGTAACCATCACTTTTCATGGGTTTAGTGTTTTTTTTTCATCTCTGAAAGTCAATGTTTGAGTATTTTTTTTTTACACTCAGTCAACATCTCATTTCACAGTCTGTTTAAATAATTTTTCCAGTCAGTGGTTGCAAAAAAGACCAGAATCATGATTTCAAAATTTTTTTTGGCACTTTGTTTTTCAATGTGCTCTTCCACTGGTTTTTATTTCCTGGTCAATTGTGGTCATTATGTATTTATAATAGGTGAAAATAGCACTGTAGCAAGGCTGCCAGTTCTCTTTGTCAAACGGGTAACTAAAGATAAAAAAGGGGGATTTTAAAGACAGATCGGAAACATTCTCGATAAGTTGTTCGGTTCTGTTTATTATTCATGAGTCTGATGTCCTCAGGCCTGCTGATTCTCACCGGATACCTTGTTATGCTCTTCATGCACTCTGTTCCCTTTTATTGATGTTGAAAGTCTCTTAACATCCACAAACACCCAGAGAGGACTGGAGCTGGCCAGACACCATCTTAATAAACTGTGCAACTCCTCTCGCTCAGTTGGGTGGCTGCCCAGTGTTACAAGTGTGGGGTCCAAGACTTACATTATGGGTTTAATGCTGGTTGTAGCTTTCTTCCGGATATTGTAAAAGTTAACTATGATCATTATTTTGCACCAATTTAATGTTCAATATATTTCAGAGAATGAAACGGGATTGACTTTATTACCTTTCACGTAGGTAGTTTATACACTCCCCAACCACTTTATTAGGCAAACCTTTTCTATTGCTTGTTAACACAAATAGCTTATCAGCCAATCACATGGCAGCAACTCAATGCATTTAGGAATCTAGACGTGGTGAAAATGACTGGCTGAAGTTCAAACCGAGCATCAGAATGTGGAAGTACTGGTATGGAGGCTAAGTTATGAGAAACAAATGCATATTGAACTGATATATCTGTTGAAAATCTTTGAAGATTTTCAGTCATCCAAATCATGGTCTCTTCAAAAGTGACCATGAGTGTACAGTGGACTTGCTTGTACAGTGGACTTGCTTGTGACTCACCTATCATCCAAAAGCCTTTTTCGTACTAATAGGCCGCAAGGTGAACCCTGTTATCGTTTCATCCCGCTCCACAGTCTGGCATCTACACAATCTTTAGCTCATAAAAAAGATTGAGTCGTGCTAAGCTTACAAAAAAAAGTTTGTTGCCGATATTCCAGTCGATTGTCGGTGCGTCTATGATTTATGCAGAACTACTTTCGTCAGAGCATAATACGATTTTGGTCGCGAGTGGTGGCACGGTTCGACACGTGATCGTTCTACACCAAAGAGGTAGCTGCTTCATGTCAACAGAACGGCAAGATGGCGGCTCCCATGGTTAGATTCAACGTTAACTATATAGAGGAAAACACCCCAAACATCCTAAAAAATGGGCCTAATGGAGACTAAACAATGCTGTATACATAGCCGCGTCCAAGAAGAACAATGAGGCAAATATACGATAATGTTATGTTTATGTTAAGTCATTTAGATCAAGTTTGAATTACCTGGGTATACACCTTACTGACGATCTAACATGGACTGTGAACACCCAGCTCACACTGAAAAAAAATCAAGGCAACGACTGTACTTCCTACTTCAGCTGAGGAAGTATCATCACCCATCAGCTGTGGACAGTGTCCTGACTCAACAGAGAGACTGAGGAGAGGCTTCTTTCTTCAAGCATTCTGTATCCTGAAAACATACAATGACTATATAAACTGCAATTACATTTTTTTTCACACTTGCACATGGACTGTACACACGCTGCACTTTATACTCCCTCTTGCTGTTTATGAAAAATATTTCTTGCTCTTTCTTTCTTAACACTTGCACGGAAAAAGCTTAACACTAAACGAAATTTCACTACATGCTTTACGTTAGTATTTGTATGTATGTGACAAATAATCCTCCTTCCTTGTAACAATAAAAGACAGTAATTGTACTTATACCAATTACCATTTGTTGGTTCATTTATTCATTCATTTAGTCATCAATTCCTTCTTCCACAAATTAAAACAACACTGATCAACCATAAAAACAATCTTTATTAAAAAAATGAAACATGATATATAAAACTGTACAACACAGAATAAAGAATAACAGATTAAGGACACTAGGAATCAGAATCAATTGCCAAGTAGGTTTACACCTGCCTGGAATTTTCTTTGGTAAAAAAGGTGACTACATTGAACATAAAACATAAAAACACAATAAGTACTACATGGTCAATCTGGATGAGGGTGGTGTCATCCACAAACTTAAGGAGTTTGACGGTCTGGTGACTGGAGGTGCAGCTGTTTGTTTACAGGGAGAAGAGAAGAGGTGAATGAATGGATTTGAATTCAGAGACAAACTTACCCAGCCTCACGCGTTGCCTCCTGTCAGACAGGAAGTCTGTGATCCACCTGCAGGAGGAGTCAGATACACTTAGCTGGGAGAGCTTCTCCTGTAGCCGATTAGGGATGATTGTGTTGAAGGCAGAGCTGAAGTCCAAAAACAGGATCCTGGCATAGGTTCCTGAGGAGTCCAAGTGCTTGAGAATGAAGTGGAGGGCCATGTTGACTGCATCGTCCACAGACCTTTTGGCTCTGTAGGCAAACTACAGGGGGTCCAGGAGAGGGTCAGTGATGGCTTTGAGGTGGAAACAGCACAAGGCGCTCAGTCCTCACTGTCAGTGTCAGGAGAGTTATCTTCCAGCTCCTCAGTTTCTTTTGTGTTGGCACAATTACAACAACGACATAAGTCTGTGCACAGTCCTGCAGAAAAACAGGGACATCTGCCTGTCTCACAGGCACTTTTGCAGCCGCAGTGTATCACATTCAAAACACTGTCAGGGGCCGGATTTCTGGTCATCCAGGTGACTTGCAAGGACCCTTCCTCTATTTGCCAACCATATCCAGCAGGTGATGGAGCACTTATATTTTGTTTGAGACAGGACCTCATTATTGCAGGCTGGTGGTTTGCACTTTTGCAGTGCTGATGGAGGGCATCAGTAGTAGGGGGAATGCAAAATTCTGGCAAGGCCGATGATGCCATACAGAAAGCCTTATACCTAGCGTCATTTACATTTTCGGCAGCTGGCTGATCATATAAGTGGCATACATACTGGCAAAGAATTGCAAATGTTGACTGCTCCAAGTTAAAGTTAGTACCTAAACTTTTAAAAGCATTAAGGTACTCATCTTTCTCACATGCAACAGAAAATGTCTTTCTTTTTCCTTTGCCATAAAAGGCAGTTGTGGAGTCACATCCAGAGAATGTGTGAATTCCAATCAAGGCTGAACAAACACCGGTTCCGAGAGCTGATGACACCTTGGTTATGTCAATGATACGTGTCCTGTTGCCAGTCCCTGTGAAAACATATAAGCTGCATGGCAAATCTGCACACTTACAGCAATGACTGCCACATCAGTGTCAGAGCTCTTGATTATAACAGCTTTATGCTCCCGTGCAGCATGTTGTGCATGTAAAAAAAACCTTGTGTCACATTCTTCATGATCACACTGCAGGTCTTCAACAACACGAACAGACTGTACACCCTCCTTAACAGTCACACAGTGTCATTGACCTTTATGTGCGATGTACAAGCAGAGGTTTTTGCCCACTCTTGTAAGGTCTGCATTTTTCCATGCAACATACAGGAATTCGGCAAGTGCTTCCTTATTTGTTCCTTCAGAGAGAAATTTTTTCCATTGGGTTGGGGTCCTTTGATCCGGGCCAAAGATTTGCATGCGCTGTGACCCTGCATCAGCTCTACGTGACCGTTCTAGGCTTTTGATACTGATGAGTGGATACCGGTCAGTGACAAAGTCAATGCGTGTACACTTGTGCTGCAAAGCGAGGTGGAGTATGTTCCACAATATGGTCTCTGCAAGCTCTCCAAATGTACCTGGTCTGGATCGCATGGCCTGTATGACTGCCATACCATCAAAAAGAATGGCACCATCTCTTGGAACTTGGTCAACCAAGCAGTCTCCACCTTTGTTCTCTAATAGATCCATGAGAGCTGATTTATTTGTTTTGGCAAGTAAACCATCAGCACTTGCTAGAGGATATGACACACTTCCCAAGGAGTATGACAGCATTTCCTTCATTTCAATTTTTCTGCTCTGACCAAGGATGAGGAGCCTGGAAAATAACTTCTTGTCAGCACGCAGAATCACTTCCTTGCCTGCTGCAGATTTTTTTTTTTGGCTTATCTGATCACTGAAGGTCTTGAGTTTTTTTTTGATTTAATGGGGGCAAATATGTCAACTGATTTGGATAACAGTCTCTGCTCCATAAATTCTTTTATGGCACATTCACCCTTTTATGAGGCAACAAGCAAATCCTTCATAGTTTCTTCTGTTGCTACTCTTCCAGAGCTAAGACACACAATGCCGTCTTGGTATACATCAAAAGGGTTGAGCATGGAATCAATGGTGGAAATGATTCTGCTCACAGCCTTTTCATCAGCATTGATGCGTGTCTTGTCAAGGTCTTTTCGTCTCCGTAGCTCAGGAGATATCCCTGCCATTGATTCACACTGTCTTGCTATAGCGGCTCTTTCATGCATATTTGGAACACATACTATCAAACCTCTGATCTGCACTCAAAACATCCAACAATCTATCTGAAAAGACATATTTCATGTCAGTGATGACATCCATGCACACACCTCTCTCTTGTGGTGGCAAGGAGTCCAAGAAGCTGAGAAACCTGATGCGCTGCAGACTCTCATAGAGAAGTTTGTGAGCCCTCATGCTACGATTGTAGTGATGACCATTTATTACCCCATTGATGGATCCTGGGGCAACAACTTCTGATTCAATGAGGATGTCTTGCAGTCCTGCATCTCCAAACCTTTTGCCTAAAATACTCAGGTAGGACATCAATCAATCAATCAATCAAATTTTATTTGTATAGCCCATATTCACAAATTACAATTCATCTCATAGGGCTTTAACAGGGTGTGACATCCTCTGTCCTTAACCCTCAGCAAGAGTAAGGAAAAACTACAAAAAACCCTTTTTAACAGGGTAAAAATATGTAGAAACCTCAGAGAGAGCCACATGTGAGGGATCCCTCTCCCAGGACGGACAGAAGTGCAATAGATGCCACGTGCAGGAGAACATCATCAATAATCAAAGTCTCTAGCAGCATTGATGAAGCACAGTCCATGCTCAGCAACCATCTAGACCACGATCCACCATCCAGACCAGACGCCACTTCAGTCCTCAGTCACCGTCCACCGCCGCCCACCAGGAGGACCCATCACAAGCCACCACTGCGGTCCTGGTCCACCGCCCGTGCCCAATGCCAACGCGACACAGGGTCCGCCACCAGCACCACGATCAGCCCACATGACTCAGAATCCGCCACACTGGATCCAACACCGCGACCCCCGGTGCGCGATCCACAAACCGTAATCCATGGTGCGGCCACAGAGGCCCTGGATCTGCGGGTGATAAAGCAAAGGGATTCCGGGGAAGGGGGATAGGGATGGAGAAGAGGAAGGAGAAGCTGGAAAGAGAAGCTCCGTGTGTCATGTGTCATAAAATAGAACAAGTAACGTTCTGGCGCACTAATTAGCTCTAACTATAAGCTTTATCAAAAAGGAAGGTTTTGAGCCTACTTTTAAACGAACAGATGGTGACTGCCTCCCGAACTGAAAGTGGTAGATTATTCCACAGCCGAGGGGCTTGATGGCTAAAAGCTCTGGCTCCTACTCTACTTTTAGAGAATTTAGGGACGACAAGTAGGCTTGAATTCTGGGAGCGGAGTGCTCTAGTGGGTTTATAAGGTATTAACAGCTCTTTAAGGTATAAAGGCGCTATATTATTAAGGGCCTTGAAGGTGAGGAGGAGAATTTTAAATTCTATTCTAGATTTAACTGGAAGCCAGTGTAGCGATGCTAATATTGGAGAAATGTGCTCTCTTCTCTTTGTTCTCGTCAGGACACGTGCTGCAGCATTTTGGACAAGCTGTAGAGTCTTTAACGACTTCCTGCTGGAGCCTGATAATAATGAATTACAATAGTCCAGTCTCGATGTAACAAAGGCGTGGACTAGTTTTTCTGCATCTTTTTGTGAAAGGACATGTCTAATTTTTGAAATATTACGCAAGTGGAAAAAAGCGGTCGTAGAAATTTGTTTTAAGTGACTATTAAAGGATAAATCAGGATCGAAGATCACTCCCAAGTTCCTGACTGTTTCATTGGAAGCAAGGGCAATGTCGTCTAGCGCAGCTATATCATTAGATAATGCATCTCTAAGGTGTTTGGGGCCAAGTATTATAACCTCTGTTTTGTCTGAGTTTAATAAGAGAAAATTGCGGGTCATCCAGGTTTTTATGTCCTTGAGACATGTTCGAAGTTTAGTTAATTGATTACTTTGTTCAGGTTTTATTGACAAATATAACTGGGTGTCATCCGCATAGCAGTGGAAATTTACCGAGTGTGTCCTGATAATGTTTCCTAGTGGAAGCATATATAATGAGAATAAAATTGGGCCGAGCACAGAGCCCTGTGGCACACCATGATTAACTTTGGTGCGCACAGATGACTCATCATTAATTTGCACAAATTGGGAGCGATCAGAAAAATACGATTTAAACCAGTTAAGGGCGGTTCCATTAATGTTAATTAACTGTTTTAGTCTTTGTAATAAAATTTGATGGTCAATTGTGTCGAATGCTGCACTGAGATCTAACAGAACGAGGACAGACACAAGTCCCTGATCTGAGGCTATTAAAAGGTCATTAGTGACTTTTGCCAAGGCTGTCTCTGTACTGTGATTGGCTCTAAACCCCGATTGAAAGTCTTCATATATATTATTTTCCTGGAGAAACTCACACAGCTGATTGGCTACCACTTTTTCTAAGATTTTAGAAATGAAGGAGAGGTTAGATATTGGTCTGTAATTGGCTAAAACCTCTGGGTCTAGGGTGGGTTTTTTGAGTAGGGGTTTGATGACAGCTATTTTAAAAGACTGTGGTACATAACCTGATGATAATGACAGATTGATAATGTTAAGTAACGAACTATCAATTAGGGGCAGAATGTCTTTAAGTAAGTTGGTAGGAATGGGATCTAAGATACAGGTTGTTGGTTTAGAACCTGAGATTAATTTGGTAAACTGATCACGGGTGATCAGAGAGAAGCTGTCTAAGTAATGGGTAGGATTCTCAGCCGTTTCTGAGATCTCTGTTGTTGGGAGGGTATTAGTGCCAATTGAGGGCAGGAGATGGTTGATTTTATTTCTAATAGTTTGAATTTTATCATTAAAAAAGGTCATAAAGATATTGCTATTTAGGGATGGAGGAATACTGGGTTCGGTGGAGGTGTGACTCTCTGTCAGCCTGGCTACAGTGCAGAAGAGAAACCTGGGGTTATTTTTATTCTCTTCTATTAGTTTTGAATAGTAGGCGGCTCTTACTTTGTGGAGAGCCTTTTTATATTCTTTAACACTATTCTTCCAGTCTATGAGGTTTTCAACATTGTTGCTGGAGCGCCACTTCCTTTCTAGTTTTCTTGATAATTGTTTTAACTCATTTGTCTGGGAATTATACCACGGAGCTAATTTACTATGTTTGACATTTTTCTTTTTTAGAGGCGCTATTGAGTCTAATGTTAATCGTAATGAGTCTGCAGAGCTATCGACGAGGTGGTCGATCTCAATGGAGCCCAGGGTTTTAAAGAATTTGTTGTTTATATCTACTGCTAATACGGGTTTAAATGTAATTGGGATTATTTCCTTAAATTTAGCTACAGCACTATCAGGTAGACATCTAGAAAATGAATTTTTTATTAGTGGCATATATTCAGTTATTGAAAAATCAAAGGTTATTAAATTATGGTCTGATAGAACTGGATTGCGCGGAAGTACTGTTAAATTTTCAATTGCGAACGTACGATAATACAAGGTCAAGTGTGTGGTTACCACAATGAGTAGGTTTGTGCACACACTGACTGAAACCAATAGAGTCTAGTATTGAAATAAATGCTACGCTAAGGCAATCTTTATTATTATCAACATGAATATTAAAGTCACCAACAATAATAATTTTATCGGTCTTTAGGACTAAGTTTGATAAAAACTCAGGGAATTCCTTTAAAAATTCAGTATAAGCCCTGGGAGCACGGTAAACTACGGCAAATATGATTGGCTGTTGGTGGTTCCTGGATTGGCGTGGAAGACTAAGAACCAGACATTCAAATGACTTGTAGCTGAGTTTAGGTTTAGGATTAATTGATAGACTGGAGTTAAAAATAGCAGCAACTCCACCTCCTCGCCCAATTTCTCTAGGAACCTGTGAATTGATATGACTGGGGGGAGTAGATTCATTTAGACTGACATAATCATCAGGATGCAGCCACGTCTCAGTGAGGGACAATAAATCTATGTTGTAATCAGAGACTATTTCATTAACTAAAAGAGCCTTTTTTTCCAGTGATCTAATGTTTAAAAGACCACATTTAAAAGTCTGGGTTTCCTGTATTGTTTCAGAGGTTGTTTTAATTTGTATTAAATTTTTGTGTGGAGTTCTCGCTCTATTATTGTTTAATTTCAATAATTTAATCGGACGGTGAACAGACACAATCTCTATGGGGTTTTGTGACTGATCCAGAGGGAGCACAGAGAAGTGTTTAGCACTGCAGCTCTGATTCCTGGTCCCAACTATGGGTTGTCATGTTATAGACTTAGTAATATTCCTAGATAAGAGAGCTGCTCCATCCCAAGTGGGATGAACGCCGTCTCTCCTAACAAGACCAGGTTTTCTCAAAAAAGTTAGCCAATTATCTATAAAGCCCACGCCGTTTACAGGACACCACCTCGACAGCCAGCGGTTAAAAGACAACATGCGGCTAAACATGTCATCACCTGTTGTATTAGGGAGCGGGCCAGAGAAAACTACTGTGTCCGACACCGTTTTAGCAAAAGCACACACCGACTCAACATTCAATTTAGTGACCTCCGACATACGAAGCCGGGAGTCGTTGCTGCCGACGTGAATTACGATTTTATTGTATTTACCTTTTTTAGATTTGGCCATTAACTTAAGTTTAGATTCGATGTCGCCGGCTCTGGCCCCTGGGATACAATTAACTATGGTCGCTGGTGTCGCTAACCTGACGTTTCTCAGAACCGAGTCGCCAATAATCAGAGTTTGTTTATCAGCGGGTGCCTCGCTGAGTGGAGAGAATCTATTTGAAACGTGAGCTGGACATGCATGTATGGAATTCGCCTAATCTAATCACTAAACATTTTGTAAAGCCATCATTCTTCCAGCGTATTTGCTGTGCCTTGGCATATATGTCCTGGTCAAACACTAAAAATATATGATCCAGTTCTAGCTGGTCAGCAATCTGGACACTTCGCTTCAGGATAGTGTTCACTGTTGACATCTCTGTTGGTGAGGCCTCAAATACTGGAAGATGCAATGCTGACTTCTGCAGAGTATTTTCACCTTGAAGCAATGTAAGGAACCCTGTCCAGCTTGGGATTGCAATTCTATCCGTATATGTGGACTTCACAAAAACATCTGTGGCCCTTGCCTTTTGGACTGATGGTACGGTTCTATAGGCATTTGGGGGTGGGCTTTGAATGAGGAAACTCCCTTCCTCAGTGGCTGTCTGATTGCTGTGGACATATGTTCGATGGCCAAACTCTGGAGCATAATTCCATTTGTATGGTGAGTAGTTCCACGACCTGATAGAGTCTCCTCCCCAAAGTCAATGTTATCCCACACAAGTGTTGTGGGTGCCCTCTTTGAGAATCCCTTTGGTATTTTGTCTCCACCTTCTACTAGTGTCAGTTGGGCAAGGCTAGTGTCTAGACTCAAAACTGTGTCCCATGACAGTTCCCAGTCTGTTAAGCAGTGACACAATGCGTGACGACCCTGTTAAATGTTGAACGGTTAAACCTAAAGTCAAGGACTTAGGTGTCTGTTTACGGCCCCTGGAAGCAAGGTACACAATATCTTGACAAACAGACAACACTTTCAAATGCAAGTCGTCAGCAATGTTGACATAATGATCCAGTGTTGGCTCCTCAGTGGCGCCTATAATCCAGCTAACTAGATTGTATAGTGCAAGGGTAACAACAGTTTGTGCCTCAGTGACATTCAAATTTTCAGAAGTTGGAGGCCATGGGCATGACATGCCAGGAGTCTCACTAAGATGTCCTTTTAAGAAGAACGCTGCTGTATATAATGTCCTTACGTCCTCTTGTGTTGTTTGACAATTTGTTGTCCCTTTTTCAGTCTCGCTGTCTGTCTGGCTCAACTCACTAGACAGTGTGGTTTCCCCACCTGACGAATAAGGTAGCATGTCCACGATTCTATCTGTTGACAGAGTCTCTGCAAAAACCAGCTTGCAGATGTTGCGCTTGGTGGGGATGTGAAACACCAGCTGGGGGAAATCACGAGTCAGCCTCTTCTTCAACATATCCTGTCTGCAACACAACAAAACAGTGAAAATTAAGAGTCACAGGAGTACCATCAAAAGCAGAGAGTGCCGGAGATGGTACAAGACATTACAGGCTAGAACCTGTCTTCCATACAGCACATTTAACACAAATGATGCCCAAGAAAGGCACACAACATCACAAACCACACCACAGACACACACTACACATCAGCTGTTGTCCTTGTTGCCAACTGGTACATGTCTGTGCAAACAGCAAGACTTAAAAACTCTTTCTCCAAACAGGCCTGTCACACACATTTTGTGTAAAGCTGGCCTTGCACATGACAAATAATAAGACTCGAGAGAAAAATGCATTGCAGTTACCTGTAGTCTGAAGCATCAAGACCTTCATTTGCTTTCACCAGTTCAATGAAGGCCTTCCTCAGCTGGCCCATTCTCAGCACCTCTTGGTTGACCAGCAGCCTGTGGCGAATGATCCTCTCACAGAATATCTTATAGCTGACATCAAACATGGGCTCATTCCTAAAACACATATGAATGAGAAGTAAAGCAATTAAAAAGTGTTGTGATTGTGTGCACATACAACAGAATGCAGATTGAATGTTTACTTATATCATGTTAAGTTATTAGCTCCTTGAAATACAATATAATAAATAACTTACTCTTCTTTCTCTGGTTTTTCAGGCCTCGTCAAAAACCTGGTGTACTGATGTAACAGCCTTTGTGGTACTGCACCTCCAGAGCCACACAGTCTTTGTATTTTATATGTGTCAGAATACTTTGGTCTTCCTTCAACTCAGCAGCTTTCTGCAATTGGCCTGAACGAAACAAAAAGGATAGCTCAATGAATTTGTTGACATATCTCTCGCAAATAATTATACCTTTCAGTCACTCTACCACAGTGTATGTGTGTGTTTGTTTACCTGCTGTTAATGTTTCAGCCTTTGAGAAAGAGGATCCCTTTGTCATTTGCCTGCTCGGTTGATTAACTTCTCCTTCTTTTTGCAAATAATGCACAGGGCAGGAAGGACGGGGCCAGAGCCTGCGAGTGGCAGCCCTGAACTGGATCGCAGTTTCTTTGTTGGAGTCATGCTGCTAGAAGTCGATGGAATGGCCTGGTGGTCTACCGAAGCTTCTTGTCTCTCACGTGCGAGACGTCTTTCCACCTTTGCGATGGCGCTGTTGTCTGTAAATCTACGGTAGCACGTGAGAGGGAAGCCAGCATCCTCTGGAATATTGTCAAACTCCACATCAACACAGTGTTTGAAGTTCTCAGCCACGTCCCGACACTGCCCCTTCAATCCGAGCCACTTTTGTAGGCTTGTCCTGAACGTTTTCCATCGAGTAGTGGTGAAATAACTTACCTCCTCGTGCTTGACTGAAGTTATATGCATATAACAATGTTTGCTTTTCAATTTATTCCACTCTGTTGTAATTTCTTCGTCGTCCGTACTGCTCCATGAAGTCATGGTGGCCGTCATCTTGCCAGTTTGTTGACAAAGAGCAGCTACCTCATTGGTGTAACATGATCACATGTCGAACCGTGCCACCACTCGCGGCCAAAATCTTATTACGCTCTGAAGAAAGTAGTTCTGCATAAATCATAGACGCACCGACAATCGACTGGAATTTCAGCGACAAACTTTTTGTTGGGTAGCTTTGCATGAGTCGTTCTTTTTTATGAACTAAAGATTGTGTAGAGGCCAGACTGTGGAGTGTAAATCATTTTCTAAAAGACTTTTCATGGTTCACCTTGCAGCCTAAAACTGCCTAAGAGCCTCTTGCTCTTTGGAGAGTTGTTATGTTTACCAGGCAGCTTGTTGTACGCACTGGTTCCTCCACGTCATGGTGTGAAAGGCTTTTGATAGCTTTTGGTTATACTTCCACGTTTCTATCATCTCTATTAATAGGGTAACTGAATTTAGGGTGTGGTTGGGAGAAGCATTGCCTAAAGATGAAAATTTCTAATTGCATAGCTTTAAAACTACAGCTTTTGCATCTGCCAAAACCCGGGATTGAACCTGGGACCTTTAGAGATTCAGTCTAACGCTCTCCCAACTGAGCTATTATGGCAAAAGGGTCTTGATACCTTTATGTCATACTTCCACATTTCTATAATCAACTGAAGTTGGGATGCGGTTTGGAAGAGCACTAAAGATGTAGATCTCTAACTTCCAACCTTGAGAAATATGCCTTCATATCTGCCGAAACCCGGGATCGAACCAGGGACCTTTAGATCTTCAGTCTAACGCTCTCCCAACTGAGCTATTTCGGCATGTAAAACTACTGCTATGGAGGCCAACGAGTGAGAAACAAATATATTTTTGACTGATATGTCTGTTGGAAATTTGTAAAGATTCTTAGTCATCCAAATCATGGTTTCTTCAACAGTCGTACAAGTGTACAGGGGACTTGCTTGTGACTCACCTCTCATCAAGAAGCATTTTTCGTCCTTACTGCCTAAGAGTCTCTTGCTGTTTCGAGAGTTCTTATGTTTACCACGCAGCTTGTTTTACCTACAGGTTCCTCAAAGTCATGGTTTGAAGGCTGTCGATACCTTTACATCATACATCCACATTTCTATCATCTCTATTATTAGGGTAACTGAATTTAGGGTGTGGTTGGGAGAAGCACTGCCTAAAGATGAAAATTTCATAGCTTAAAACTACAGCTTTTGGTTCGGGATCAAACCAGGGACCTTCAGAGCTTCAGTCTAACACTCTCCCAACTGAGCTATTTTGGCATGTAAAACTACTGGTATAGAAGCTAAGTAGTGATAAACAAATGTTTATTTGAGTTACATATGTGGTGAAAATCTGTGAAAATTCTCAGTCATCCAACTCATGATTTCATCAGAAGTTCTCCAAGTGTACAGGGGACTTGCTTGTGACTCACGTCTAATCAAGAAGCCTTTTTTGTCCTAACTGCCTTAGAGTCTCTTGCTGATTCGAGAGTGTTAACCACGGAGCTTGTTGTACCTACAGGTTCCTCAAAGTCATGGTTTGAAAGGCTGTTGATACCTTAACGTCATACATCCACATATCTATCATCTCTATTATTAGGGTAACTGAAGTTAGGGTGTGGTTGGGAGAAGCACTGCCTAAAGATGAAAATTTCTAAGTTCATAGCTTTAAAACTACAGCTTTTGCATCTGCCGAAACCCGGGATGGAACTAGGGACCTTTAGAGCTTCAGTCTAACTCTCTCCCAACTGAGCTATTTCGGCATGTAAAGCTACTGGTATAGAAGCTAAGTAGTGAGAAACAAATGTATATTTGAGTGACATATATGGTGAAAATCTGTGAAGATTCTCAGTCATTCAAATCATGATTTCATCAGAAGTTCTCCAAGTGTACAGTTGTGCTGCTTGTGACTCACCTATCATCCAAAAAGCTTTTTCAGTCCTTCCTGATTGCCAGCCTCTAAATTTTTTGAGAGTTCTTATGATTACCAAGCAGCTTGTTCTACCCATTGTTTCATCCAAGTTATGGTTAGAAAGGCTTTTGAAACCTTTATGTCATACTTCCACATTTCTATCATCTCTATCACTAGGGTAATTGAAGTTGGGATGTGGTTTGGGATAAGCACAGCTCAATATTGGGATATCTAACTTCCAACCTTGAGCGCTATGTCTTCATATCTGCCGAAACCCGGGATTCGAACCAGGGACCTTAAGATCTTCAGTCTAACAAACTCCCAACTGAGCTATTTCGGCATGTAAAACTACTGGTATGGAGGCCATCTAGTGAGAAACAAATATATTTTTGACTGATATTTCTGTTGGAAATTTGTAAAGATTCTTAGTCATCCAAATCATGGTTTCTTCAAAAGTTGTACAAGTGTACAGGGGACTTGCTTGTGACTCACATCTCATCAAGAAGCCTTTTTCGTCCTAACTGCCTAAGAGTCTCTTGCTGTTTCGAGAGTTCTTATGTTTACCACGCAGCTTGTTGTACCTACAGGTTCCTCAAAGTCATGGTTTGAAAGGCTGTTGATACCTTTACGTCATACTTCCACATTTCTATCAATAGGGTAACTGAAGTTGGGATGTGGTTTGGGATAAGCACAGCTCAATATCCAGAATATTCATCCAGAATGCAGCAGCTCGACTGGTTTTTAACCAACCTAAATTCACTCACACTACTCCTCTCCTCCGCTCCCTTCACTGGTTACCAGTGGCTGCTCGCATCCGGTTCAAAACACTAGTACTTGCGTACCATGCTGTGAACGGATCCGGTCCAGTCTACATCCAGGACATGGTCAAACGTTACACCCCACCCCGATCACTCCGCTCTGCTTCGGCCAATCAGCTCGTTGCTCCCTCACTGCGAGCTAAACAATCATCAAAAACACGACTGTTTTCCGTCCTGGCTCCTAAATGGTGGAATGAGCTCCCCATTGACATCCGGACATCAGAAAGTCTACACATCTTCCGCCGAAAACTAAAAACATACCTCTTCCGACTTTACCTTGAATAAATAAAAAAAAAAAAAAAACACGAACAACTTTTTGAAACTAACACTTTAGTAGCACTTAAATGGCACTTACTTATAGCACTTTGTAGTATTGCTTTATTTGAAGAAATTGTATTTTCTTGATTCTTGTCGTCCTTGGTATGTACCCTCGGGTTTGAATGCACTTATTGTAAGTCGCTTTGGATAAAAGCGTCAGCTAAATGAAATGTAATGTAATATTGGGATATCTAACTTCCAACCTTGAGCACTATGCCTTCATATCTGCCGAAACCCAGGATGAACCAGGGACCTTTAGATCTTCAGTCTAACGCTCTCCCAACTGAGCTATTTCGGCATGTAAAACTACTGGTATGGAGGCCTTCTAGTGAGAAACAAATATATTTTTGACTGATATTTCTGTTGGAAATTGTAAAGATTCTTAGTCATCCAAATCATGGTTTCTTCAAAAGTTGTACAAGTGTACAGGGGACTTGCTTGTGACTCACGTCTCATCAAGAAGCCTTTTTCGTCCTAACTGCCTAAGAGTCTCTTGCTGTTTCGAGAGTTCTTATGTTTACCACGCAGCTTGTTGTACCTACAGGTTCCTCAAAGTCATGGTTTGAAAGGCTGTTGATACCTTTACGTCATACATCCACATGTCTATCATCTCTATTATTAGGGTAACTGAAGTTAGGGTGTGGTTGGGAGAAGCACTGCCTAAACATGAAAATTTCATAGCTTTAAAAATACAGCTTTTGCATCTGCCGAAACCCAGGATCGAACCAGGGACCTTTAGAGCTTCAGTCTAACGCTCTCCCAACTGAGCTATTTCGGCATGTAAAACTACTGGTATATAAGCTAAGTATTGAGAAACAAATGTATATTTGAGTGACATATCTGGTGAAAATCTGTGAAGATTCTCAGTCATTCAAATCATGACTTCATCAGAAGTTCTCCAAGTGTACAGTTGTGTTGCTTGTGACTCACCTATCATCCAAAAAGCTTTTTCAGTCCTTCCTGATTGCCAGCCTCTAACTTTTTTGAGAGTTCTTATGACTACCAAGCAGCTTGTTCTACCCATTGTTTCCTCCAAGCTATGGTTTGAAAGGCTTTTGAAACCTTTATGTCATACTTCCACATTTCTATAATCTCTATCACTAGGGTAACTGAAGTTGGGATGGGGTTTGGGCTAAGCACAGCTAAATACTGGGATATCTAACTTCCAACCTTGAGCGCCATGCCTTCATATCTGCCAAATCCCGGGATCGAAACAGGGATTTTTAGATCTTCAGTCTAACGCTCTACAAACTGAGCTATTTCGGCATGTAAAACTACTGGTATGGAGGCCATGTAGTGAGAAACAAATATATTTTTGACTGATATTTCTGTGGGTAATTTGTAAAGATTCTCAGTCATCCAAATCATGGTTTCTTCAAAAGTTGTACAAGTGTACAGGGGACCTGCTTGTGACTCACCTATCATCCAAAAAGCTTTTTCAGTCCTTCCTGATTGCCAGCCTCTACATTTTTTGAGAGTTCTTATGATTACCAAGCAGCTTGTTCTACCCATTGTTTCATCCAAGTTATGGTTAGAAAGGCTTTTGAAACCTTTATGTCATACTTCCACATTTCTATCATCTCTATCACTAGGGTAATTGAAGTTGGGATGTGGTTTGGGATAAGCACAGCTCAATATTGGGATATCTAACTTCCAACCTTGAGCACTATGTCTTCATATCTGCCGAAACCCGGGATTCGAACCAGGGACCTTAAGATCTTCAGTCTAACAAACTCCCAACTGAGCTATTTCGGCATGTAAAACTACTGGTATGGAGGCCATCTAGTGAGAAACAAATATATTTTTGACTGATATTTCTGTTGGAAATTTGTAAAGATTCTTAGTCATCCAAATCATGGTTTCTTCAAAAGTTGTACAAGTGTACAGGGGACTTGCTTGTGACTCACCTCTCATCAAGAAGCATTTTTCGTCCTTACTGCCTAAGAGTCTCTTGCTGTTTCGAGAGTTCTTATGTTTACCACGCAGCTTGTTTTACCTACAGGTTCCTCAAAGTCATGGTTTGAAGGCTGTCGATACCTTTACATCATACATCCACATTTCTATCATCTCTATTATTAGGGTAACTGAATTTAGGGTGTGGTTGGGAGAAGCACTGCCTAAAGATGAAAATTTCATAGCTTAAAACTACAGCTTTTGGTTCGGGATGAATGACTGAGAATCTCAGTCATTCAAATCATGACTTCATCAGAAGTTCTCCAAGTGTACAGTTGTGTTGCTTGTGACTCACCTATCATCCAAAAAGCTTTTTCAGTCCTTCCTGATTGCCAGCCTCTAACTTTTTTGAGAGTTCTTATGATTACCAAGCAGGTTGTTCTACCCATTGTTTCCTCAAAGTTACGGTTTGAAAGGCTTTTGAAACCTTTATGTCATACTTCCACATTTCTATAATCACTAGGGTAACTGAAGGTGGGATGTGGTTTGGGATAAGCACAGCTCACTATTGGGATATCTAACTTCCAACCTTGAGCGTTATGCCTTCATATCTGCCGAAACCCAGGATCGAACCAGGGACCTTTAGATCTTCAGTCCAATGCTCTCCCAACTGAGCTATTTCGGCATGTAAAACCAGTGGAATGGAGCCCATGTAGTTAGACACAAATATATTTTTGACTGATATTTCTGTTGGAAATTTGTTAAGATTCTTAGTCATCCAAATCATGGTTTCTTCAAAAGTTGTACAAGGGACTTGCTTGTGACTCACCTCTCATCAAGAAGACTTTTTCGTCCTAACCGCCTAAGAGTCTCTTGCTGTTTCGAGAGTTCTTATGTTTACCACGCAGATTGTTGTACCTACAGGTTCCTCAAAGTCATGGTTTGAAAGGCTGTTGATACCTTTACGTCATACTTCCACATTTCTATCAATAGGGTAACTGAAGTTGGGATGTGGTTTGGGATAAGCACAGCTCAATATCCAGAATATTCATCCAGAATGCAGCAGCTCGACTGGTTTTTAACCAACCTAAATTCACTCACACTACTCCTCTCCTCCGCTCCCTTCACTGGTTACCAGTGGCTGCTCGCATCCGGTTCAAAACACTAGTACTTGCGTACCATGCTGTGAACGGATCCGGTCCAGTCTACATCCAGGACATGGTCAAACGTTACACCCCACCCCGATCACTCCGCTCTGCTTCGGCCAATCAGCTCGTTGCTCCCTCACTGCGAGCTAAACAATCATCAAAAACACGACTGTTTTCCGTCCTGGCTCCTAAATGGTGGAATGAGCTCCCCATTGACATCCGGACATCAGAAAGTCTACACATCTTCCGCCGAAAACTAAAAACATACCTCTTCCGACTTTACCTTGAATAAATAAAAAAAAAAAAAAAACACGAACAACTTTTTGAAACTAACACTTTAGTAGCACTTAAATGGCACTTACTTATAGCACTTTGTAGTATTGCTTTATTTGAAGAAATTGTATTTTCTTGATTCTTGTCGTCCTTGGTATGTACCCTCGGGTTTGAATGCACTTATTGTAAGTCGCTTTGGATAAAAGCGTCAGCTAAATGAAATGTAATGTAATATTGGGATATCTAACTTCCAACCTTGAGCACTATGCCTTCATATCTGCCGAAACCCGGGATCGAACCAGGGACCTTTAGATCTTCAGTCTAACGCTGTCCCAACAGAGCTATTTCGGCATGTAAAACTACTGGATTGGAGGCCATCTAGTGAGACACAAATATATTTTTGAGTGATATTTCTGTTGGAAATTTGTAAAGATTCTCAGTCATCCAAATCATGGTTTCTTCAAAAGGTGTACAAGGGACTTGCTCACAAGAAAGTCCCTTGTACTCACCTCTCATCAAGAAGCCTTTTTCATCCTAACCGCCTAAGAGTCTCTTGCTGTTTCGAGAGTTCTTATGTTTACCACGCAGATTGTTGTACCTAAAGGTTTCTCAATGTCATGGTTTGAAAGGCTGTTGATACCTTTACGTCATACATCCACATTTCTATCATCTCTATTATCAGGGTAACTGAAGTTAGGGTGTGGTTGGGAGAAGCACTGCCTAAAGATGAAAATGTCATAGCTTTAAAAATACAGCTTTTGCATCTGCCAAAACCCAGGATCGAACCAGTGACCTTTAGAGCTTCAGTCTAGCGCTCTCCCAACTTAGCTATTTCGGCATGTAAAACTACTGGTATGGAGGCTAAGTAGTGAGAAACAAATGTATATTTGAGTGACATATTTGGTGAAAATCTGTGAAGATTCTCAGTCATTCAAATCATGACTTCATCAGAAGTTCTCCAAGTGTACAGTTGTGTTGCTTGTGACTCACCTATCATCCAAAAAGCTTTTTCAGTCCTTCCTGATTGCCAGACTCTTACTTTTTTGAGAGTTCTTATGATTACCAAGCAGCTTGTTCTACCCATTGTTTCCTCCAAGTTATGGTTTGAAAGGCTTTTGAAACCTTTATGTCATACTTCCACATTTCTATCATCTCTATCACTAGGGTTACTGAAGTTGGGATGTGGTTTGGGATAAGCACAGCTAAATATTAGGTTCTCTAACTTCCAACCTTGAGCACTATGCCTTCATATCTGCCGAAACCCGGGATCGAACCAGGGACCTTTAGATCTTCAGTCTAACGCTCTCCCATCTGAGCTATTTCGGCATGTAAATCTACTGGTATGGAGGCCATGTAGTGAGAAACAAAGATATTTTTGACTGATATTTCTGTTGGAAATTTGTAAAGATCCTTAGTCATCCAAATCATGGTTTCTTCAAAAGTTGTACAGGGGACTTGCTTGTGACTCACGTCTCATCAAGAAGCCTTTTTCGTCCTAACTGCCTAAGAGTTTCTTGCTGTTTCGAGAGTTCTTATGTTTACCACGCAGCTTGTTGTACCTACAGGTTCCTCAATGTCATGGTTTGAAAGGCTGTTGATACCTTTACGTCATACATCCACATTTCTATCATCTCTATTATTAGGGTAACTGAAGTTAGGGTGTGGTTGGGAGAAGCACTGCCTAAAGATGAAAATTTCATAGCTTTAAAACTACAGCTTTTGCATCTGCCGAAACCCCGGATCGAAACAGGGACCTTTAGAGCTTCAGTCTAACGCTCTCCCTACTGAGCTATTTCGGCATGTAAAACTACTGGTATAGAAGCTAAGTAGTGAGAAACAAATGTATATTTGAGTGACATATCTGGTGAAAATCTGTGAAGATTCTCAGTCATTCAAATCATGACTTCATCAGAAGTTCTCCAAGTGTACAGTTGTGTTGCTTGTGACTCACCTATCATCCAAAAAGCTTTTTCAATCCTTCCTGATTGCCAGCCTCTAACTTTTTTGAGAGTTCTTATGATTACCAAGCAGCTTGTTCTACCCATTGTTTCCTCCAAGTTACGGTTTGAAAGGCTTTTGAAACCTTTATGTCATACTTCCACATTTCTATAATCTCTATCACTAGGGTAACTGAAGTTGGGATGTGGTTTGGGATAAGCACAGCTCAATATTGGGATATCTAACTTCCAACCTTGAGCGCTATGCCTTCATATCTGCCGAAACCCGGGATCGAACCAGGGACCTTTAGATCTTCAGTCTAACGCAACTACTGGAATGGAGGCCATCTAGTGAGACACAAATATATTTTTGACTGATATTTCTGTTGGAAATTTGTAAAGATTCTTAGTCATCCAAATCATGGTTTCTTCAAAAGTTGTACAGGGGACTTGCTTGTGACTCACGTCTCATCAAGAAGCCTTTTTCGTCCTAACTGCCTAAGAGTCTCTTGCTGTTTCGAGAGTTCTTATGTTTACCACGCAGCTTGTTGTACCTACAGGTTCCTCAATGTCATGGTTTGAAAGGCTGTTGATACCTTTACGTCATACATCCACATTTCTATCATCTCTATTATTAGGGTAACTGAAGTTAGGGTGTGGTTGGGAGAAGCACTGCCTAAAGATGAAAATTTCATAGCTTTAAAACTACAGCTTTTGCATCTGTCGAAACCCCGGATCGAAACAGGGACCTTTAGAGCTTCAGTCTAACGCTCTCCCTACTGAGCTATTTCGGCATGTAAAACTACTGGTATAGAAGCTAAGTAGTGAGAAACAAATGTATATTTGAGTGACATATCTGGTGAAAATCTGTGAAGATTCTCAGTCATTCAAATCATGATTTCATCAGAAGTTCTCCAAGTGTACAGTTGTGTTGCTTGTGACTCACCTATCATCCAAAAAGCTTTTTCAGTCCTTCCTGTGACGGCCCTCTGACTGTTATAGGTAACCTGCTCTGCTCCTCCCCAGGTCTCTCTTCTCAGGTGGTTCCAGATGGGCGGAGCTGCCCAATCAACACCAATCAGAGGGTGCCAGATAAAAGGCTCACCAGTCTGCCCATGGCTGGCTCCCTCTCCAGACCCACTATGTTTGGTTAAACTTTCTGTCTGTCAATAAATGATGGTTAGTTTTCAGTTTAAACCTTGGTGTGTCTCCGTATTTGTTATGGCCAAGAGCCGGGCCGTGACAAATTGGGGTCGTTCAATTTCGGTTGAATCAGGTAGTGGTAAGCATTTTTTGTTGAACTCAAATCGATTGATTTTGGTTTTTCTTGATTGTGTGGCTCCCAGGTGCCTTGATTTGTAGGGGCACACTTGATTACTTAGGTGTACCTCCTGTGACGTTCCTTTGTTGAAGGAAAG